>NC_056728.1:25004063-25304063 GCF_019279795.1 Protopterus annectens | reverse complement strand
GATTTGTGACAGACGGGTACCAGTAAGAGTGAAAGGGAAGGTCTACAAGAGGGTAGTGAGACCAGCTATTTTATATGGGTTGGAGATGGTGGCAATGACGAAAAGGCAGGAGTTAGAGGTGGATGTGGCAGAGTTAAAGATGTTAAGATTTGCACTGGGTGTGACTAGGATGGACAGGATTAGGAATCGGTATATTAGAGGGTCAGCTCAGGTTGGACAGTTTGGAGACAAAGCAAGAGAGACGAGATTGCATTGGTTTGGACATGTGCTAAGGAGGAATGCTGGGTACATTGGGAAAAGGATGCTAAGGATGGAGCTGCCAGGTAAGAGGAAGGCCTAAGATAAGGTTTATGGATGTGGTGAGAGAGGACATGCAGGTGGTTGGTGTGAAAGAGCATGATGCAGAGGACAGGAAGAAATGGAAACAGAAGATCTGCTGTGGCGACCCCTAATGGGAACAGCTGAAAGATGATGATGATTTGTCAGAATCTGAAAGAGAAAGGCCAGGGGTGGGCCTAAAGCCCAAGTGCTTAAACCAAAACTAAGAGCTTAGAATAACACTTAATTTAGACAGGCTATAAACAAGCAGTTATAAATGCAACAGAAAAGATGCAGTTGAACACTTAACAGGCAGCAAGTAGCAGGAAAAAGCAAAGCAAGCTGAAGTAACAGAGCAGTAGGACGAAACGCAAATTAGAAAAAATATAAGCAGCTGAATAAAGTTTTTTTTTTTTTTTTTGAGTTTTTGGATCACTAAGAGATTCCAAGTTTTTGGTAAGTTTTTTATGCATTATTTGTATGTACATGTGAAATGTAAGATTATAGGTTCTTGGGTAAGGTAAGTACTAGGATAGTTGATCTTGCTGGCCATTTTATCTAGCTAATTTCTGCTTTTGTGTCTGAAATAACCTATCTCAATAGGTTATTGATTGGCCTTACCTGTTCCAGGGTTGATAATTAAATATTACCCTAAACAGAATAACTGGTATCACACCATATATAATTTGAGTGGACCCATGTATACAATAAAGCATTTAGGAGCTGCACATACCCATTGGTAGTGCATGGGGACGTTCTGGGATAAATTTTCTGTTTGCTATCCATATACCTTGGTTGCAGTTGAAAATGGACAGGGATGAACTGTGTTTTATGTGGATGGGGAGTCTGTTCCACAGCAGTGCTATCCTCTGCAAAATATACCTGTCCCTCCAAACTATTCTATTAATGTTGCAGAAGAGGTTTAAATGCCTAGGCAAATTATTTCTGATGACATTTGACTTACTGATGTGCAGTAAATCCATTAGTAATAGATCAGAGGATGCCTTCTATGCCAGACACAGGTGACGTCTTTGGAGTCTGTAGGATACTGACAGGGGGTTCCTTCGGTTCATATATGACATGTTATTTAGGCCTTGTATCCTTTTATTAAGGTATCTTTGTGTTAGCTCCAGTTGTTGCATGTGTCTGAACAGATACATGCCAAAGAGGGCATTATGTGCAATGATTGGCCCAATTAAGGCTGAGTAAAGGGGGTCAATGACACCCCCAGATCCAGGCACAATCTCTTTGTTTATAATCTGTGCAATATTGGACTTTCTTACAACAAGAGACAAATGTTGGTCAAAAGTTAAGTCACTGTCCACATAAGTTCCCAAATCCTGAACTGGGTCACGTCTTAGGGGCATATTGCCAGTGTGGTAGTTCCCAGGGGGTAGATGACTTCCCAAAACATACAGTAATGGATTTTTTGGTATTTAGTTTTAGACCATGATTTTGACACCAGTTATTTATTTGACACAAACCTTCCTACAGGATGACAAAGTCATTTGAGGATTCAGTGGCTGCTCCTAGCTTGCAGTCATCTGCATACTTAGTTGTCATCATCCACTTTTATCACTACGATTAGTATCATTATCATTCATATTATTACTTATAATCAACCACTATCCTCCATCATTATTTGCTATTAGAGGGGAATTCAGATGGTGTATTATTAGATGAGAGGATTTGAATGTTTTTCATGAGAGCTCTGGGGGAAACAGTTGTAATTTGAGGGGGTTGAGCATGAGTTGCGAGTTACAAAGCCAGCTTTTGGTGTCTGTTACAGCTTCCTGAGTAATATTTTTGGAGCTAGGCCAAGTTATCTGATACACTTATGAGTGTGAAGTCATCAGTGTATTGTATTCGGGAAGCCTGTTGTGTGGATCACTGAGAGGTGCTGGTGTGTGAAAGGGAACGAGAGTAAGGATGGAGCCTTGTGTTACACTGGTGGAGACTGGTGGTATGGAGAGAGGGTGGAGTGCCATTTTACTAAGTGATACCTATTGGACAAATAGCTTTTGTACCATAGAAGGGTGCTCTGCGATAGATTTAATGTGAACATTTGAAGTAGATGTTTGCTGTGACAAATTGTGTTGAAGGCTTTAGACAAGTATAGAAATAAGGGGGACTAGTTTGTCGTTATCTTTTTCTTTATTAATAGTACCTATAGGGGTTAGAGGTGCAGTGTTACTTATATGGGAGGTGAGAAGTCATGATTTTCCTGTATTTCAGATATGCTGGGTTTAGCATGATGGTTAATTTCTTCACATCATAAACAGAGAGTACATAGTTTGGTTCAGACTTCGTGGCAATTAGCCTACTATACTCACATGAACCTAAGATCACTTTAGGTCTAAGGTTAGTTAAGTCTGTTGCATTTCCTACTTTGTATAGATAATGTTTGACTAATTCTCAAGAAAGGGAATATGGGATTCCTAGACTGACCTATTTAGAAGAATTGAGACAAGACGGGCAATGCTATTGGCTGCTATTTTAAGGTACTCACTTTGAAGGTCATCAACTGAAGCTGAGCATGGTTTGAGTTGTTTTATATCGAATAAGGGTACTGGTTTGAATGTGAAAGTGGATGTAATATATAGCTACTAGGCAGGGTTGGGATTAGATGTGTGAATCTTTGGTTAGGAACACTATGCTATCTGGGAAATAAGAGATGAATTCTATTGCAGGTTTGATTGATGATTTTTTGGAGGGTTGAATTTTTCATCATGTTGCAAGAGTTCTTTAACAGTTGACTGTAATCATTTTAGGGATGTGTTAGCTATTGCTTAGAGTGTTGTTCTAATATAGTTTTTGCCTTAATTTATTTGCTTTTTGTTACAGATGTGGAGCATTGGACTTTTGAGATATTGTGATGTTTTGTATTTCTACCTTTCTTTCCACTCTTTTTCTTTGTCTGTCATTAGCATTCTACTCTTTTTTGATAGCCAAATTGCATTACTTGTTTTTACTCCCATCCTTCCAGGAGATGTAAAGATATTTAGAAAGTTGCATTGAATTCTTTAAAATCGTTTTTTTTTTTTTTTTTTTTATTAAGAATCTAAACATTCTGTGAAAGTCTGGACAGTTGAGAGGAGTGTTAAACAGCCCCGGTCCTTCTACAATGGGGTAGGGGCATCCTCTCCCTGAATATGGCCTAACCCCATTGTTGGAATGTGTCTGTGTCTTGAAGATTCTACACACTCATTTTTCCAATACTGGAACCCGTGCGCATACGAGGATTGGGCATGTTTTTTTTCCTGGGATTTGTGTACCCAGGTCCCTTTTTTTATTTTTCAACCTACTTGTGTCCATGATCTATGTTATATAAAATACATTGTACACGTCAGTGTCATACCCAGTAAAGTATAGCTTATTTGAAGAAAAGCTCATCACTAACCAGTATCCTACCGTTTCCTATATTCCACTATACCTGATATTGGTCATTATATGTATTTCTGGATTCCAGCACGTTCTTGTTGCACAAATTTGTACAGAAAGCAATTTCATGCATTTACAACTCACTTGAAGAAATCCTCATTGGAGGTTACCAGGCTAATGGCCTTGGAGCCTTTTTAAGCATGGCCATTCATGCCCCAGTTTTCGTAATTGTCAATGCCCAAGGACTAGAATGACTTTGGGTGTATGCCTGTGCTTACAGCATCTATATGCTGCTGTCCATAAAGGCCACAGGTGACAAGCAGGGGTGAATTTATGGTTTCCCATATGTTGGTCCAAGTGTTATTTGAATATGCTTAAAGAAGAACTCTGTTTCACATAAATGGGGAGTCTTTTCCAGAAAAAGGGAAATCTCTCAAACACGCATCTGTTCCTCCAACATTTAATGCTCATGTCACAGACGAGGTTCAGATGCTTAGATTGGTTAATTCTTGTACTGTTTGTCTTGTGAATGTGTAGCATATCCATCAAGGTTGGATCTGAGAAGGCCTTGTAGGCTAGGTATAGATTGCCCCTCAGTAGTCTGTAGGAGACTGAGTACAGGGACAAAGGTTTTTGGGTTTTCTTCATAGGACATGTATTTTTTTAATGAGGAATATCTGTGGCCACTATAGTTGTTGCAAATGCCTGGACAGGTACATGCTGAAGAGTGCAGTGTACTCTTGATTATTGGTCTATTAGGCTGAGCATAGTGGGATTATGATCTCCTTAAATCTAGATGCTTTGCTATAACTTATAACTTGCCCCACATAAAAGGATTTTCTCACCACTGTGGACACATGATAATCAAAGTTCAGGTTACTGTCAACCTGAGTTCTCAAGTCCCTTACCACTGGGTCTACTCTTAGGAGAGTGTTTTCGATGTTGTAATTTGCAGGGATGGTCATATTCAGAAAGACTATAGATGTGCATTTTTTGTCATTGAGTATTAGGCTATGTTTCTGGCACCCAGTTTGTTGGCTCTCAGACCCTGCTCAAGGATATCTACATCTTTGGAGGAATAAGTCATTGCACCCAACTTGCAGTCATTTGCAGATTTGGTCACTCAAAGACCCTCTATGTTTGCTATGACTTCAGAGAAGTGTATTCCAAGCAGGAGAGGTCCAAGTGCTGAGTCCTGTGGACCACCACTAGAACAGGAGTATCGGTGGAGGTGGATTCCCTCACCCTAACTTCACGTGTCACATCCATGCTCCACTTGAGTATCTCCATCAGGTTACATAGAGATTTATGTCTAAATTTTTGAGTTCATCTATAATATGTAAGTGAGGTAGTGTGTCAAATGGGTTTACCAGATCAAGGTAGGCAGTATGCACTTTTTTGCCCATCACCTATGGCTCAAGTGGTCTTCTCAAGGTAGTCCACTGGGTTTAGTAGGTGTGACCTACCCTTAACAAACCCAAACTAGTATGGGTCCAGTGTTTGAAGCTTTCCTATGTAGTTATTAGAGCCATTATAACTTTCCATGGCCTGGTATATAATACTAGTCCAACTTATGGGTCTGTAGTTCCCTGGGTCTGTTGATGATCCACCTTTATATAGAGGGATGTCCAGTCCTGCATTTCCTAGAGACGGAGCCTGGCTGGAGGCTGTGGCTGAATATACATTGTAGTGCGCCTGAGGGGTCAATTTTCAATCTAGATAGCAGGCATCCCTGGATGTTATCAGGGCTCATTGCTGTAGTATGTTTAGCTCTGGAGAGTGCAGCGAGAAGCTGTGCTTTAGTAAGAGTGTGGGGCTAAGTGATAGAGGGTATTTCCTGGGGAGTAACCAGTCATCTTTGAATCATATGGACTCTGTCTTCTACTTGTACTTTATTGCTGTTGTGACACACTTCAGTAAAGCTACTGTCATCTACTCTTGTATCTTGTACTTTGGTAACTACTTTAGCAATTTAACTGTTTCTGTCATGGCTTTCCTGTCTGCACTATAAGGTTGAGAGGTATGCCTTAAATTATAACTAAAATGTCATGAAATCACAATAAATGAATGGCTTTTATTGCATGTATATTTCTGTAAAAATAAATAAACAAGCAAACAGATGCACAGGTTCCACGTGAAGTCATGGTTTTATTTAAATGACTGTTATATAACTATAATATCTAGGCATAGGCAGATAAAAACAGGTTTACAGTCAAACAGTGTAAATTTCAAATAAAAGCTGCTGCTTCTTTCGTTTTTTTTTTCCAAATAAAAGCAAGTGTGATATTTTGTTGCAGAGAGAATTTTCCTATGAATCACAACAATGCAAGGCATTTGTAATACACATTTATTAGTTTAAAGAACACCATTGCACGTAAAACTAAAAATAAAAATAAAAATGGAGAGCACCGTCCATACTTAACATAGCCACTCTGTTAAGCAGCTTATTTATATTTATACATTTTACATATGTGCGCACACAAATATTTCAGGTATGAGCAGTAATGCTATTCTTACATGCAAACTGGTAGTTAGAGTTGGACCGCATTTCCATTTCTTATATTTTTCAACTGCCATCTTGCTTGAATTCCACTTCCGCATTTTGCCAAACTGTTTGACATTCTTTCAGAAAATGGTATAATTCTTTATTCTGTTTACAATTTTCTGTTTGTGACTTGCACCATGAAGCTTAGGTTGTGATTCAAAAGGGTCTGCCCGCCTCCCACTCACATGATTATTAAACTGAAATTAATAAGTAAACAAGCAAATAAACAGTTGTATAAAGAAATAAGGGGAATGAATTAAATGATTTGAAACAGAGGGTAAGTTTAATTCATGGTACTTTGGAAAGTACAGCACACATCTGTTTGTTGTTTTCGTTACTTATTAAAGTAAACAGTTAAGTGCTTGTTTACTGGTACCTTGTTATGTGAGTATACAGCTAATTATATTCACAGAGGGGACCTTTTGGGTTACAGGGTTCATTTTTATTACATAAATTTACATTTTGACCCATCTTACTTTTACATGGACTTCACAGTTTAGTGTCATTCCTTCTCTGCTATTGCATTGTATATATGTAGGTAACTTTAGTTCACCGATTTTATTACTCTATGAATAGTCTGGCAATGTTCTGGGCTTCCCTGGCACTCGTGTATACATATTTAAATATTTAAAAATTTATGTATAAAATGTTTTAATTTATGCCTATGTTTAGTGACGATTTTATTATATAATGGAATGAACTTTTTTCACTATAGCAGATTTTAAAATAATATGTGAGCATATGTTTAATTTACGCTTACATTTTTAACAAACTTAATGCATAACAGCATTTATTAGTTATGTTTTTGCAACAGTACGAGTTTGGTTTAATTATTTCAATTAAGTGCTAATTAAAGCACATGACTAACTTTTAAAATATAAAAGGGACAATAATTACTAGTTTAAATCAACTTGAGAAAGCCTGGTACAACCAGGCGAAAGCGCTTGCTCGAAGTGTTCTGTTTTGTTGTCTTTCTAAAATAAAGGATTTAAATTAGCTATCGAAGCCTTTATTGTTGCTGCATCGAGCTACTTTAGAGTGAAGTTACACCATCTACATTGTGACTGTTGTTCGATAGTTGGGCTACGCTGGTTTCTGCACGTGGGATCATTTTTTTACTGGATTTGTTTCTGGATTGTTGGTGAGTATACAGCTGGTACTCTGACAGGACAAAAAACCCGTAAGGGGGTATTCTGAAAGGGAAAATAGCACAGTGTGTATAGCTAAACTATGCAGTAATGACATTCAAATGAGATAGATTATAGAAATACATTTGTCAATAAACTGATGGTTTTGTTTGCATATATATTCTATATGCAGCATTCACATGTGTAAGATACTTGGTAATTGTATATTAGGTTGATAAGGTCATAGGTATATACTAGGCGTGATGTTCAAAAGACCATTGAGAAGCATAGCCAGCTAAGCCCAAGCACTGTTGAGTGAGTTAAGCTCCTTGGTCAAGAAGCACCGTGCTATATACCCCTACCCCAAAGAGAATTTATGATTTCCTGGCTATTCATTCAGAATATTACTGAATACAGACATTGCTTGACATGCAATAGGTAGTTTATTCAATAAGTATAGGATTCCTTTGGATAGAAATCTGTTTTGCCAGCCATGTTCTATTTTTGTGTCTATAAAAGATTGGTCTTTGTTGTGGGTGTTCATGGTGGTGTGTGTTTTGCATGGTTGTAAGAGGTCTATCAGGGAGGAATGGGCCATGGACCCTACAGATGGACAGCACTCTGCTTGCTGAAGAATGGCATACAGAACAAGAACTACACATATCAAAAATGCCATTTAAATCCTTGATATAAATATCACCATGAATAGCAGGCAACAGTAAGGACTATGGAAGGGTGTACAGCTCAGCAAACTGTGTGGCCTCACTGTAAATATCATAATTTGGGCTTTAACACAAATTTTACATGTTATACATTTGATACCACAATAAATCGCAGGTAATGTTAACATGTTCCAGAAGGTGATATACAAGATAGGTGTTTCCATTCACATGGAAGAACACCAGCAAGGTACCAGGTGATCAAACATGGGAGAAGCTCCACCCAACAAAAGTATTGTTCAAAGGTGCAATATGTGTCTTTCAGGTCGCACTCTGGTTCTGCAAATAAGACAACAATGTTAGGTTTGGTAGAAGAGGTTATTTTTCAGCTGTGTTTCATAAGTGTTGTACTTCCATCATCCACATTTCTTGATGTTCTCCCATGATGTTCTTGCCCACTGCACATGAGAAGTTGCCATTATGCTAAATGAGCAAGGAATCTGAGCATATGGTATATTTTTGGGGACCAAGCTTCATCACTCCACTGTTTTCTTCAGTACAGACTTTGCCTGAAGCTGGGTAAGCAGGGGTACCCTTCTCATGGCAGAAAACTGCTCCTCCTTAAGTACAGGTCTAGGCTGTGTGAGTAGGGATCTGTGTTGGAGACGCACTGTTTGGTAATGTTGTAGGCATTGTTTTACATTCCATTCTGTGGTCCCCGAGGCTGGAGCCAGCCACTGGTTCTTTACCTCCTGATCAGTCAAAGGTTGCTCATATTACACTTGTGACTGGTCGGCAGTCTGACTGAGTATACTCCTTTCACACTGTGTGTTCTATCTGTGAGCCGTTTTGCAACCCACTTAGTGATATAGGTGTTGATGCCTAGTCTGGTGAGTTTATCAATAATTCCTGAGTGAGGAATGGTATCAAAGTCCTTGGCCAGATCGAGGTAGGCTATATGCACTGCCTTACCTTCATCCACAGCCCTGTTGACTGACTCAAATAAGTCAACCAGGTTAAGCAGGCATGATCTCCCTTTCACAATGCCAAATTGTGTGGGGTCTAGAGTTTGGAGATTTCCTATATCTTTGTTAATCAGGTCCATGATGATGCACTCCCATAGCTTTACATACCAGACTCATCAGGCTAATGGGGGATAATTCCCAGGGCCTATAGTTGCACCCCCTTTATGGAGAGGGATGACTGTAGCAGTGCACCATCCGGTAGTGACAAAGCCTGAGGTGAGGCTGTGACTGAACAGGGCACGCAGATGTGGTGCCAGTTCGCTTTGTAGTTCATGTAGAACACAGCCAGGGATATTATTGGGTCCCATTGAAGCTGTATTCTTGGCCTTGGACAATGCAGCTTTCACCTGTGCTGCAGTAATGCTGGGTGCCTGGCATTCTGCACCTTGTTCCCCTCGGCTAGCACTTTTGCTAAATGCTTTAGCAATTTCTGTACCCCTCCCTCTGCTACTGCTGCAACCGCTTGGGTTTTCCAGCTGCCTGATTTGTAAGGTTAGCCAATTATCCTCAGTTGTTGTGTCTTTCGGCTTTTCCCGGTTAGGGGTCGCCACAGCGGAACTCCGGTCCGCTAATGATTGGTAGATGATTTTTATGTGCCGAGTTAACAGCCCTGACGCACAACCTTCAACGAAGGTACGGCCATTCACGCATGTCTCCACGCAGAAGACGTTCTAGCTGAGAATCGAACCAGACAGCGTCTTACTGTGAGGCGACAACGCTACCGCAGCAGCACCACCGCAGATAACCTTTCTATATTTTTTCTGAAACTATACACAGTGATTTGGAGCACTTAATAAAGACTCAAAGTCTTAAAGCGTGCCAGTGTAAGCGCACTTACTGTATTTGAATTGGTATGTCCCAATAATGCTGTGGGCACATGAGTTTGTTGTATAGGGTAGGGTATGCCCTAACCATGGTGTGGGCTCATGAATTTTTCAGAGTTTACAGTCTACGTCCCAACCATGCGGTGGGCTCATGAACTTGTTTTAACTTTATCTGTAACTTTTAACTTATTTTTTCTGTTTTGCTTTCTCTCATACATTTATACAATACATTGACAGAATAAAACATCTCTCATACCTCTTACCTTTCAAACATGAGAGTACCGCCCTCGACACAAGGCGCTTCTTTGTGTTAATTTTTCCTTTACTGTATGTGCACATACATTTACTATTCTCATTTGCTGTGGGGTCCTCCCACTAATACTTTGCATACCCTACAAACTACTCAGTCAAACAAAAACAGTCATACACTGATACTACATTTAGCAAAAATGTTTTAAACAGAAAAAACAAGCTAACCTTTCTCCTTTAGAAAACATTTTCCCTGCCAAAGCTAGTATGTTGAAAAAACGGATCCCAAAATGAAGAGACAAGCGTTTAAAACCTGAACGCAATTTATTTTGTTTAAACAGTGAAACAGCGTTTTCGCCACACACACTAGGTGGCTTCTTCAGAGGTAACAAGCAGCAAATAAAACGCTCCTTAAATACACAACTAATTACAAGCAATTACTAAAGAAAAGCAATTGATAAAAAAGGCGGAACAACCCCTTATTTCCAATTGAACACTGCAACAGTAAAACACTTGTTGCAAGTGGCTTTACAGACACCTTTTAAAATGTGGCAGTACAACATTTTCAACAGCCACTTTATACTCTACAAAAATACAGTGTATGAAAACAGTATATAAAACAATAATGGCATATAAAAAACAATAATGGCATATAAAAAATATACCTATACATAAATAAAAATTCGCATAATAAAAATATCGATATCCGTCTATTAAAGAACTGACTTGCGGATCAAAAATGTGAATTTTATTTTGTTTTTGTTTACTCGACAAACAATATGAAATGAAATACACCATCCTAAAAAAGGGGGTGGGGGGCACTTACACATACACTACACGACAGAAAAGCATTCAATAACGGGTAAAAGAAGAATAAAAAATTACATAATCCCAGTGGACAAGTGTAGAATGAAAAACTGGAAACGTATCTCATATACGATTTCAGTTTAAGGTAAGGGGCAATATTACAACTCTCATTTAACCCTGGCGGGTTAAATGCGTCAAGTTTAAGTTGCCAAAGGAGTTCACAAGTTTCAAGCATTATAGCAGTAGGGCCACCCCTAAGAGATGGTGGAAGATGGTCAATACCCATAAAGGTAAAAGCATGCCCTGAAAAGGAACAAATATGCTTAGCTAATGCATTTTCACACTTCTTGTTTTTAACAGCATATAAGTGCTGATAAATTCTGTCCTTAAATCTTCTATCCGTCTTACCGACGTAGAATACTGGGCAGCAAGAACAAAAAGCAATGTAAATCACAGATTTGGTATCGCACTTAATCCGATGGCGAAGCATATATTTCCTACCTGCTATACAAAAAGTACTACCAGTTTTTATGTGTGTACAAAAGTTGCAAGCTCCACAAGAAAATAATCCAATAGATCTGGCACTAAACTCCTCAGAAGAACTACTCTGCAAAAGTTCCTTAATGTTCCTACCCCTCCTAAACACCAAAGATGGCTTTTCACCCAATTTGTTGCTAACCAATACATTACTCGTCACAAAGAACCAATTCTTGAACAAAATATTTTGTATATCATACAAATTCACCCCAAACGTAGAGATAAAACTACAAGGAGCTTCATTCAAAGGTGCAGGTGCAGACGACTGGACAGAATCAAGCATGTTACCATTTTCACTTAGGTTCGAAATGTTTCCATCAACAGTGGTGGAAGTGGCCAAAGAGGAAAGAAGCGGTTTATAAAAACCACAAGTTCTTTTGTTAAGTACTTCATCTATAATATCAGATACTAAACGCTTTGGATAACCTCGATTCGTAAAAAGTTCAGTCAGTAGTTGGCATTCAAGGGTAAAATCTACCAATTCACTACACATCCTCACCGCCCTCACTAGTTGTCCCTTGACAATGGCCTTTTTGTGCTTAAATGGGTGTGAACTAGTGAAGTGGAGGAATGAATTAACGTATGTGTCTTTTCTATAAATTGTAGATTTTAAATGGCCCTGTACACCTACTCTAGTTAACTTTACATCGAGGTAGTTCATACCTTCAACATCAAAGTGGTAGGTAAATCTAAGGAACGGTGTTGTAGAATTCAAATAGTTGACAAAAGAATGTGCTAGAGCAGAGTCACCCCTAAACAAAATAAAAATATCATCAAGAAAGCGAGTATAGTAAAACAATTTACTATTCCACTCAGAATTGTTGAAAACAAAATTTCTTTCCCAGTATGTCATGAAAAGGCTGGCCACAACGGCCCCACATGGAGAGCCCATGGCCACCCCTTTTTTTTGGATAAAAATATCCCTTTCAAACATAAAGAAATTAGAGGATAAAATAATGTCCAACAATTCGGTGATGTTATTAATAACACTTCTAGGGGCCCCAAGCTCATTCAGAAGTAGGTCGATCCACTCAAGAGCTTCCTGATGTGGAATAGATGTGTATAAATCGACCACATCTATGGTCAAAAAATTAGTATCTGCGTCTAATACTAACTTATTTAGGTCTGATAAAAAAGACCATGAATCTTTGCAGATACTCGGTATACTTTCCACATATTTAGACAACAGGGAATCAACGTATTTCGAACAAGGGTAGGTGGAAGATGATCTGCCATCTATCAAAGCTCTCATTGGAGGGTCCCCAAGATTTTTGTGGATCTTGGGGATCCCAAACATAACCGGAGTCTTAGCATATAAAATGTCAACATATTTGAAAGTATCCTCATCTATTCTACCACTAATGAATAAGTCCCTAAAGTAGCCCCTGGTCCTACTTGCACAGATATTCATTTCATTAACAGATGAAGTTTCATAAGAGTCGGAATCCAGTACCCTATGCATTCTTTCAATGTAATCAGTTTGTTCAAAAATAACTAAGCCCCCACCTTTATCGGGTTTGATAATCCTGACACCTGCAGAACGTAGTTCAGACAGGGCCTCTAATTGTTCTTTTGAGATATTAAACTGGTTTGGGGCAGAATTAGGGCACTTCATCAAAAATCTGATATCTAACTCGCATGCACTTTCAAACATTTTTAGGGCAACATGTAGGGGCGGATTAAACACACTAGGGAGCTTCAATTTAGGGACCAAAGGTTGAGCAGAAACATTGAATAATAATTTTAAATTCAATTTTCTGACATAACATTTGAGATCAAGTAAGACCCTAGCTATATCACATTTCCCGGAAGGAACAAAGGTGTTACCCAAAGCTAGCAACTCCACAAGTTCTGGTTCCAAAGTAAGGTTTGAAAAATTATAAATAGTGAAATCACCTTTTTTATTTAAAATAATCCTAGGAGAAGCATCCACAACACCACAAGTGTTATCTAATTGTTCCAATTCTTGTTCCCCCTCCGTTGTCTTTTGTTGTTCCTGTTCCCTAAAAAATCATTACCATTATTAGGAACATTAGCATGGGCAGGGGCAGATGTATCAATATGGTCACCACTCATGTCCTGCCTGTTTCTATTCCTATTACTTCTACGTAGGGGTACGTGGGGCCCCTAGAAGTGTTATTAATAACATCACCGAATTGTTGGACATTATTTTATCCTCTAATTTCTTTATGTTTGAAAGGGATATTTTTATCCAAAAAAAAGGGGTGGCCATGGGCTCTCCATGTGGGGCCGTTGTGGCCAACCTTTTCATGACATACTGGGAAAGAAATTTTGTTTTCAACAATTCTGAGTGGAATAGTAAATTGTTTTACTATACCCGCTTTCTTGATGATATTTTTATTTTGTTTAGGGGTGACTCTGCTCTAGCACATTCTTTTGTCAACTATTTGAATTCTACAACACCGTTCCTTAGATTTACCTACCACTTTGATGTTGAAGGTATGAACTACCTCGATGTAAAGTTAACTAGAGTAGGTGTACAGGGCCATTTAAAATCTACAATTTATAGAAAAGACACATACGTTAATTCATTTCTCCACTTCACTAGTTCACACCCATTTAAGCACAAAAAGGCCATTGTCAAGGGACAACTAGTGAGGGCGGTAAGGATGTGTAGTGAATTGGTAGATTTTACCCTTGAATGCCAACTACTGACTGAACTTTTTACGAATCGAGGTTATCCAAAGCGTTTAGTATCTGATATTATAGATGAAGTACTTAACAAAAGAACTTGTGGTTTTTATAAACCGCTTCTTTCCTCTTTGGCCACTTCCACCACTGTTGATGGAAACATTTCGAACCTAAGTGAAAATGGTAACATGCTTGATTCTGTCCAGTCGTCTGCACCTGCACCTTTGAATGAAGCTCCTTGTAGTTTTATCTCTACGTTTGGGGTGAATTCGTATGATATACAAAATATTTTGTTCAAGAATTGGTTCTTTGTGACGAGTAATGTATTGGTTAGCAACAAATTGGGTGAAAAGCCATCTGTGGTGTTTAGGAGGGGTAGGAACATTAAGGAACTTTTGCAGAGTAGTTCTTCTGAGGAGTTTAGTGCCAGATCTATTGGATCATTTTCTTGTGGAGCTTACAACTTTTGTACACACATAAAAACTGGTAGTACTTTTTGTATAGCAGGTAGGAAATATATGCTTCGCCATCGGATTAAGTGTGATACCAAATCTGTGATTTACATTGCTTTTTGTTCTTGCTGCCCAGTATTCTACGTCGGTAAGACGGATAGAAGATTTAAGGACAGAATTTATCAGCACTTATATGCTGTTAAAAACAAGAAGTGTGAAAATGCATTAGTTAAGCACATCTGTTCCTTTTCAGGGCATGCTTTTACCTTTATGGGTATTGACCATCTTCCACCATCTCTTAGGGGTGGCCCTACTGCTATAATGCTTGAAACTTGTGAACTCCTTTGGCAACTTGACGCATTTAACCCGCCAGGGTTAAATGAGAGTTGTAATATTGCCCCTTACCTTAAACTGCAATCGTATATGAGATAAGTTTCCAGTTTTTCATTCTACACTTGTCCACTGGGATTATGTAATTTTTTATTCTTCTTTTACCCGTTATTGAATGCTTTTCTGTCATGTAGTGTATGTGTAAGTGCCCCCCACCCCCTTTTTTAGGATGGTGTATTTCATTTCATATTGTTTGTCGAGTAAACAAAAACAAAATAAAATTCACATTTTTGATCCGCAAGTCAGTTCTTTAATAGACAGATATTGATATTTTTATTATGTGAATTTTTATTTATGTATAGGTATATTTTTTATATGCCATTATTGTTTTTATATGCCATTATTGTTTTATATACTGTTTTCATACACTGTATTTTTGCAGAGTATAAAGTGGCTGTTGAAAATGTTGTACTGCCACATTTTAAAAGGTGTCTGTAAAGCCACTTGCAACAAGTGTTTTATTGTTGCAGTGTTCAATTGGAAATAAGGGGTTGTTCCGCCTTTTTTATCAATTGCTTTTCTTTAGTAATTGCTTGTAATTAGTTGTGTATTTAAGGAGCGTTTTATTTGCTGCTTGTTACCTCTGAAGAAGCCACCTAGTGTGTGTGGCGAAAACGCTGTTTCACTGTTTAAACAAAATAAATTGCGTTCAGGTTTTAAATGCCTGTCTCTTCATTTTGGGATCCGTTTTTTCACTTGTTTGTGGACTTTATCTGGTTTGAAAGCTAGTATGTTGCATATCGTGAATAGCTGCACATCAGAGTCTCTGACTACTCCATACAAAGCAGTGTGGAGTTATGTATCCATAATGCAAGTTATACTTATTCCCTAAAATATTCAGTAAGGGACCACCCAGCCCCCCCCCCCCACACACACACACACACACACACAAAATGTTTCACTGCATGGACTGTAGACTACAGTGAGAGTTCAGTACATTCTTTTACTGAGCCAGTATCATGAAGTCAGGTTTGCACGTTACTGTTTTGCTGTAATTTTAAAAATGTGGAGATGAGTAGAATGCCAGGAAATTACCAAAACAGCATGTCTCAAGACAGCTGTACCTCAAAAAGAAATGGCACGCACAAATAAGTTAACATAATAATGGCTTGTATACAGAAATAGAGTTTAATCAAAAGTTACTACTAATAAAACACACTGAAATAATCAAGAATTTTCTGAAGCTTGCTTGCAAAAATTAAATTGAAAGTGTTTATATAAATATTTCTTTCTACTGTTGGCAAAATGATTACATAAATACATAACTCTTACTGCAGGCAGAGGGGAAAAAATTTACACTGGACGCCCCTTCCTTTCAATTCTGAGCTGACTGTAGCAGTGACGGTTTTAACACCTTTGCAGTAGTGTTGGGGGAGGGGCCTGTCAATTCATCTTGGACTACAAAAGAACACCTAGAACAATGGCTTCTAATTTAGCTACTTCTGTGACTGTAGCTAGATAACTTCAAAGTGTAGTGTAAAGAACCTCTGAGCAAAACATAAATGAGGGTGATTAGCCAAAGAAAAGAAGCAGCCCTCTTGCAGAAGGAATACAAACTGGCAGTGAGTCACACATTTCCCATTATATGTCAATGGCATGGGAATTCACAGTTACTTCCTTATGTCTGGCATGAGTCATAGAAAGAAGACTTGAAATGCTTTATGGGAAAGAGAAAGGGTTGAAGCAGAACAAGATCACGTTGCTATATCAAGCCCTATCGGTAGCCATGTTGTGGTAAACATGCTAAAAATACAAATAAAGCACTTAGAGTGATTTTGAGGTGTTAAAATAGGTCTGGAAACAAAGATAGACTGAAAAAAACATATTTTTTTAGTTTGAGGGTGGAGTTTTCCTTTAAGGATTGGAAGGGTTCGCATTAGTGGCAATGTGTGATGCTATTATGCAACAGGGTTAGTTCACCAAGTGCTGACAGGGTGTTTAGAGTCTAAAGGCTTTGAGAAATGGTTTCAGTTGTCTCAGAGTCATTATAAAAAATTATAAATCTGAAAAGCAGAAGTCTAGAAAATATTTGCAGAGTCGCAGTCACCACAAACAGATGTAGGTGTAATGCCAGATGACTTAAAGATGAGCAAGAAATGTGAGGAGGGCAAAAAAAGGCTAGTGGAATGCTGGAAAGTATAGAAAGATGTGTTTGCAGTAGTAAACAAGAAGTTTGTCATTTTATGTGGGCAAATGGTATCGGAGATATTTTGTACAGTTCTAGAGACCTCTATATTTTAAGGTTATACAGACTGTTCAGAAGGGCAGCAGAAATGGTAAATGGTGTACACCAAGGCATTATTAGTGTTGCATGACCTTCATCAGGATGTGACAGACATTGTGTGTGGTTTCTATCAGCTGCAGTATGTAGTATTAAGAAAAGGGTGGTGGCAGCCATCTGACAGTTACTTAATGACTTGCCATCATGATTTTTTTATCTGTTAATTTTTTTTTTACAGCATAAAATTAGAATAAACTTAAATGACTTTTCCTGTCTTTCTGCACACCTGCTGACCCACTGTTTTCCCTTATTTTTGTCAATCCAAGCCTTTACATTAATTTTCACTGGTAATCCATTACAGCCACTGAAAGCTTTCAAATTGCAAACTGTTTAATTTAAATCACTTAATGTGTAAAACACATTTATTAAGCATTTTGTGTGTGTTTTTCTTTCAGAAGTAGTGATGTTCTTTGTGTTTCACTGTTGCAGTCATTACATTTGGATAATCTGCTGGCAGGTTGCCCTCAGTCGGTCTGAATTCCAAAGTCTTGGGTCCTGCTTCGGTTGCTGTCCTCTCTTCCATGACGTCAGGTCATCAGGGGTATAAATCATGCAGCCAACGCCATTTTCTTTAGTCTTTCTTGCCGCACAGTGCCCGAAGCAGAAGCATTTTGCAAGTGCTGGTCGGCCAACTTCTGTAATATTCAAGTTTGAGTTTCAGAACCGAAGTCTTCACTAAAGCCAAGTACCTCGTTGGGGAAACTTTTTTCTTGCTTTTTACCAATGTCAGAAAAAGTGAATAGTTGTATTACTTGTGGGAAGCAAATACCTCTTAAGGATTTCCATTTATAATGTATTCCTTGCCTAGGACCTGATCATGTGCCTGGCTGTCAGTTTTGTTCTAGATTTAACCAATGCACTATTAAGCGTTGATATATTTTTGCATCAGAGTATTTTGGAAACAGATTTAACTACCCAGAAATATCGTCGGATAGCAATCTGACTACCGGAGTACATAAAAAACGCAAAGAAAAGGACAGAGAAAGGCAGTCAAGATCCAAAACCGACGACAAAGCTTCTCCTAAGCCAGTCGCCGATTCGCCAGTACTCAGAGGCACTTTTGCAGCCTCTAATACCAGCTATCTTCGAGTCGCAGGCCTCTACCGACACCCATGTGGAGTCCTGCATGCCACAAGATACTCAAGGTATTGGACCGACGAATGTATCTCCCTTGGATGGGTCCAGAGCCGTTGAGCAGGCACCAGCTTCTGAGGGTGTATTCGGACCTCAACATTTATATATCAAACCGACGACAGCTGCAAAACCAAAGACAAAAGTAACTTCTAAAACTAAAAAAAAAACGACGCATGAGCCATGTGATAGGCCTCTATGCCTAAAAAAACAGATGATCAAAATGGCTGAAGACCTTATTACCTTGATCAGGGGTACCCATCCCCCTCCAGATAAGAGGCCTTGACAAGACACTGATTATGAATCTTCAGATCAGGTTTCTATTTCTTCTGATTCCTCTTCTTATCAGGAATTGTCTATACCTCCCTAAAAGGATTCTGATGCTGAGGAGTCTATTCCAGCTGCATCTCCTCCTGAGGATTATTCATTTGGAGAAACATTGCATACTTTGAAGGAGCATTTTCACTGGGAGAGTCAAACCTTCTCAGAATCAAAAGAGACTCTGGGATTTCCTTCTTGTCCCTCAGCCCAAGCCTTTAGCCATTCCCCTGTTTTAGACATTGTGGATGATGTCTTTTCGGAGTCAAGCTTGACCCCTGACTCCTTACCTCCGGCTCCCAGTAAGCCTGACAGATATTACAGGGTCCCTGACTCGCATAATTTTTTATTTAGAAACCCTGCTGCTGATCCTGAAACTATTTCACAGGGTCCAAAGGGAGTTAAGGCCTCAACAGCAAAAAATCCTACACCCTCTGACAGAGATTCAAGAGCACTAGACAGATGGGGAAAAAAGGTTTATGCATCTGCAACCTTGGCAATCAGGGCCTTAAACTGTCAATTTCATATGCTTAAGTACCAACAACATGTTATGGGATTGCTGAAACAGAAAATGATGCTGATTTCAGAATGTGCAAAAAATAAAGAATCAAAAGCACCAAAGGCTTAGCAGATTACTTGAAACAAACAATTTATTGAGTTAGCGCTTTCGGAAACAAACTGTGTTTTTCCTTCTTCAGACAAGGTACTACCATTTTGCAAAGCTTATAAATGACACATACAATGCCAATTAACTGATTGTTGAAACTAATTGAATAGTTTTAAAGTGACAGATACAATTCAGTAGAGTTTAAAAAAGCCAAAGGAGTTCACCTTAGGCAAATACATTTGAGTCACAGAGTCCTATCAATTCAACCAACATATAAGAATAGTGATGCTGTGTATGAATATTAAAAAACAGTTAATAAAATTGTTGTTAAACAAATCCAATAAAATGAAATTTTTCTACTGCTGCTTATTTACCCCCAGGGTTAAACGAAATGGTCTCTATAAAATGTTTTCTAAAGAAGTTGGCTTTAAACAGATAATAGTTTTACTGGTTTAACATGTGAGCCTTCAGTTTAGTCAAAGTATTAGTGTCATGGAAGATTTGTTTTTAATGGTCTAATAAGTATTTTTTATTGGATTTGTTTAACAATTTTATTAACTGTTTTTTAATATTCATACACAGCATCACTATTCTTATATGTTGGTTGAATTGATAGTTAGGACTCTGTGACTCAAGTGTATTTGCCTAAGGTGAACTTCTTTGGCTTTTTTAAACTCTACTGAATTGTATCTGTCACTTTAAAACTATTCAATTAGTTTCAACAATCAGTTAATTGGCATTGTATGTGTCATTTATAAGCTTTGCAAAATGGTAGTACCTTGTCTGAAGAAGGCAAAACACAGTTTGTTTCCGAAAGCGCTAACTCAATAAATTGTTTGTTTCAAGTAATCTGCTAAGCCTTTGGTGCTTTTGATTCTTAGTTGGTGTGTTTGCCTTTTTGTGTAGCAAAAATAAAGAATTGCAGAAATTATTGCATGCAGCTGAACAAGTTGGAAAGCATACTTTGCAATGTGGTTTTGATTCCTTAGAGGCCTCCTGCGGGTCCGCAGTTACTGGATCTGTGATTAGGAGGCATGCCTGGTTAAAGGAACAAAATTTGCCTGATCATCTTAAAGCTAAATTGCTGATGCACCTTTACAGCATTATTCTCTGGTATTAATGCAGAAGAGGTTTTAAAGAAAATGGAAGACAAAGCTAAGTCTATGCAAACTGTTAGACTTCTTTATGGACAATTTCACGCCATTAAAGCCAAACCCCTCTAGCTGTGGACATGCATGTTTCTGCCTTCTTATGACATCAGCACAGCATAAGAGGAATGTTTGATCTTTGTAAACACAGATTGTCAATAAATAGACTTAACTGAAAGTAAAAGAAAAAGTCATGGACATTCAGAATTGTCTTTTAGCTGAAACACCTGATATCCTTAAAGGGTGATTTGCATATATCCCATGAGGTGTCTGATGCAAGAGGTTTAAGGTATCACACAAAAGTCTGGCTTTGCTAGATTTTTCTTTTTGTGTTTTGTAACCAGTTGGTTATCTGTGTGACCTTTTTACTCTGTTAAAGAA
Source organism: Protopterus annectens (assembly GCF_019279795.1). Taxonomy (NCBI): domain Eukaryota; kingdom Metazoa; phylum Chordata; order Ceratodontiformes; family Protopteridae; genus Protopterus; species Protopterus annectens. The sequence continues at coordinate 25,283,231 of NC_056728.1, read as the reverse complement.
TTGTGATTATGGAAATCACATAACAGCAGTTTTTTTTATACATACACTCACACATATATGCATACATATGTATATATATATATATATATATATATATATATATATATATATATATATATATATTTACACACATATACACATGCACACACACATACATATATATCTATATTTATATATTATATATGTTTGTGTGTGACGTGTCATTTATTTTTTTAATATGCATAAAATAGCAGTGGGTTTTTTAACAAGAAACTTGTTTATTGCAATATGTTAACAGATTTGATACAAGAATATACAATTCTAGCAATTTCAAGCTTTAAAGAAAACAGAAGGAAAATAGTAATGCTGTGGAGAAATCCTGTTATGTCTAGAGTTATTGATTCTGTACAGTTAAGATAAAGGTATAATGTCTGTATTAATTCCGGAATATCAAAAAGAGTCTTAGTCTTAGCAAGTATGTACTGGAACTGGAGGTAAATTCTCTAGGCATTATCTGGAAATGTTAACATTGAATATGAAAGGAGATACAACACTATCGGGAGACTTTAACAGCAGAGTGGAGATACAATACTGTCGGGAGACTTAAATAGCAGAGTGTGGAGATGCAACACTGTCGAGACTTTAACAGCAGAGTGGAGATACAACACTGTCGGGAGACTTTAACAGCAGAGTGGAGATACAACACTGTAGAGAGACTTTAACAGCAGAGTGGAGATACAACACTGTCGAGAGACTTCACTGTTGGGAGACTTTAACAGTAGAGTGGAGATGCAACACTGTCGAGAGACTTTAACAGCAGAGTGGAGATACAACACTGTCGGGAGACTTTAACAGCAGAGTGGAGATACAACACTGTAGAGAGACTTTAACAGCAGAGTGGAGATACAACACTGTCGAGAGACTTCACTGTTGGGAGACTTTAACAGTAGAGTGGAGATGCAACACTGTCGAGAGACTTCCACAGTAGAGTGGAGATACAACACTGTCGGGAGACTTTAACAGCAGAGTGGAGATACAACACTGTCGAGAGGAGATACAACACTGTCGAGAGACTTTAACAGCAGTGTGGAGATACACTGTCGAGAGACTTTACCAGCAGAGTGGAGATACAACACTGTCGAGAGACTTTAACAGCAGAGTGGAGATACAACACTGTCGGGAGACTTTACCAGCAGAGTGTAAGAAAATGAAGTAGCGCAGTTAACAAATCTAGAATTTCATCATCAGCTAAGGCCTAGTAAACTGTACTGACAAACTTATAGATGTTAACTTTTCTGAGTCAGATTCTGTTTCACACTCCTTGCTCGTACAGATTTGATGCACAGTCAGTAATTGAAAGGGTGTACATTTTGAACTATTTGGTTTCTAAAATAGAACAGGTAAGGAGATAACTTGTCTTTTAGCATGTCACTATGCACTATAGTGATAAATCCAAGAAAATTATTTTCTTTTAGCAAATTACATAATGAAAGATTTAAAAAAATGTTTTCTAACAGAAGTACAGCAGTCCTTAGACTCCAGTAATAATGGTGATTGTTTGATGGGATCCTGTGGGACTTGATGAAAGCTTATGTATATGGCAAAGTTTCTAGTTGGTATTACAACAGGATAAAGCAATGTGATGCTTGTTGGAACTGCAAGGAAAGATAAACAAAGTTAAAAATCAGAATTGAAATAAAAAATGGAGGGCATAGTTTCAGAAGACCCCAACAGCATTAGGTTCCCTTTATTTTAGAAAAAAGGTCATTTTTTTTAACCCCTAAAGGCTTAAGTTAGTTCTTAGTCAAAGTGATAGCAAGAACAAATCACATATCTCTATTCCTGGTAGTAATAGGAAATATACAGACATGAAAAAAACTCTCTTGAATAACACTGAGGAAATCCATGCACTGAATAGTAATGTAGAAAATAAAAAAAGTGATTGATGCCTTTTTAAATAGGAATATACAGCATTATTTTCGAGCATATAAGAAAAATTGAAAAACAAATGTTTTTGTAACAAAAATGAAGGAGCAAATTAAAAGGTTGACAGAAAATGAAGTACCAGGCAATGATGGCATCATTCCTGAATTTTATACAATAGTCCATCAAATGTTTCATTAACAAAAAATAAAACTACATTTAAATGTACCATCATCATGGAAATATACAATAACTATAACTTAATTAAAACAGGAAATAGATCCATCTGTATGCTCTTCTTATAGACCCATATCATTATTGAATGTTGATTACAAAATAAGATCAGTCCTTGCAAATAGATTAAAAATACACTACCTACAAATTGGATGTATATTAAATAGCCAAACATATAACATAAAAAAAATTGTTTTGATTATGCTAATAACAATAAACAGGAACTATCTATAGTTAGCCTGGATTTAGGTAAAGCATTTGATTCATTAGACTGGTCTTTTCTAATGAAAGTATTAGAAATGTACAGATGTTTACATTTTGTATCTTAAGTCATTTTTATCCAAACATTCTCATGTCTTACTAGGATCTTTCATTTCTCAGTCAACAAAGATAAGCAAGGGCATAAAACAGTGTTGTCCCTTGTCTCTCATTAACTTTGCTATTGAGCCTCTAGCCAATTACATAAAACTCAACGACATAGGATTTAAAGTAAGGGATCGTCATACTTCCAAAATTCAATTGTTTGCTCAGAAACCCTCCATTATGGCTGAATTAAAACAATTCTGCAAAGAAGAGTGGGCCAAAATTCCTCAACAGCGATGTGAAAGACTCATTGCCAGTTATCGCAAATACTTGATTGCAGTTGTTGCTGCTAAGGGTGGCACAACCAGATATTAGGTTTAGGAGGCAATTATTTTTTCACATAGGGCCATGTAGGTTTGGTTAGTTTTTTTTCCTTAATAAATAAAATCATCACTTAAAAACTGCATTTTGTGTTTACTTGGGTTAACTTTGTCTAATATTTACATTTGTTTGAAGATCTGAAACATTTAAGTGTGACAAACGTGCAAAAAGAATCAGGAGGGGGCAAATACTTTTTCATTGCAGTATATATGTATATGCGCGCACACACAAATTTTATATATTTATATATATATATGTGTGTGTGTGTGTGTGTGTGCGCATATACATATACAGTGCAATGAAAAAATATTTGCCCCCTTCCTGATTTATTTTATATGTATATATATATATATATATATATATATATATATATATACACACACACACACACACACACACACACACACACACACACACACACACACAAACTTTTAAAAACAATCAGTATTTCTCAAGCAAAGCACTAAGTTTAAGCCAAGATTTGTAAGAATGCATAACATTTGATGCTCTCTTCTTTATAGTTAATAATTCTCTCCTACAGTTTTTAGTAGCTTAGTACATGAGGGAGCAGTTTTATTATTCCAATTCTTCATAACTATTTTTATAGCTGTAGCTAGAATAGAGAAAGAGGAGGCATCTTGGATATTATTTCAGGAATTGGAGCATTAAACAGAATGGGTGATTTAGTTATAGTAGTTTAGTGTTTAGTTCTGACAGCAATGCTTGAGTAATAATTTTTTAACATTCAAACACCATATACATCAGTTTGCATCTATGTCAGTCACATTTTCAGCATTTACATTATACTTGTTTTGTGTTAAATCAATTTTTTTATATGGTGTGATATAAGCTGTATGTAAAATGTCAATGAAAAACTTTGCAATGTAACGAAGATGTAGATTTTTCTGCAGATTTTATTAGTATTTTTTTTGTCTGAAAACCTTGATTATTAATTTTTGTAGAATAATTCCAAAGTATGTCATCAGAAAATGAAGAATACGATCTAAGAATTGTATACATCTTGGATTAATAGGACATAATTTACTAAATCATTATTAACATTCATTAAAAATCCTAAAATTTTAGGGAAAGATTCTGAATGTAATTCACATTTGTACTTGTACTTATATATGCCCTGCAAATCTGCAGTATTAACCAGTTTAATTTTAAACTGTCTAGTGAGTTTTTCTGCAGAAAAAAGTTTACCATTTAGTAATTGATGCCAATAAATTATATATTTTTTCATATCTAATAGTTTATTAAAAGTATAAGTTTCTAAATATTCATTAGTGTAAGCAATAGGAAAAAAATACATTTTTAATGTGACTAGAATAAGTAAACTTCCTGAAAGAGGGAGGATATTGCCTCCTATTTTAGCTTTGAATTGAGAACTAGCTAAGGTCAAATAATCTTTCAACAGTCTGCTAATATCATTATTTATCATATGAGTTTCCTGTAAAAATACAATATCAGGTTTATGTAGTTTTAAATATTTTTAATAAGCTGACCATCTTTAATGGACTGTTTAAGCCATTAATAATAATCAGGCATTTGTAATACGTCATCTATAATATAAGGACACATTTAAAATAAATAGATGAGAAGCATGTCTAAATTGTAAAAATAGATATATTCAGTTATGGACAAAACTTTTAGCACTTGTTAAATCCTTTAAAATATTAACATTTAAACAACTAATTATGGAATAAAAGTATTTTTAGTTTGATGAAGCAATCTGAGTACTTTTCCAACAATCCCATTAGTCAATCTGTAAATCTATCAAGTGCATCTACTACTTAATAGAAAAATTATAATATCGTAAAATATCTTTCTGAAAAGAGATTTATACAGAGTAACTTTGAATAATTTGTTTTATATATATATTAAAATGATTTTAACAGCTTAATATTGCTATATAGTATATCTGATCATGAGAAAAATATATAAACCGTCTAAAACCGTCAGTCTTTCACTGTCTATATTCTTAATAGGCAATATAAAAATTAATGAAAGAAAAGCTTTACAGCACATTTCTGGAATCCATCACACACTTAAAGAAATGTATTAGAAAAGAAATGTATTAGAAACATCGGTTTATAACAGCTCTACGTATTTCTTAAACTTCGCTTCATATGTGTTCAGTAAAGATTTTTAATCTTATGTATGAAGCTATTGTGTGGGTTTAGTTGAAATCATTTATGTTTTGATATGAATACCACAAAAGCTTCACTTCTTATTTCCAAGTGTTCTAAAATTAACCTTGTTTATCGCAAAGAGAAAACAAAAAAAATTAACGCATTGTATCTCTCCTTGTAACCTTCAAAATATGTGGTAAACAAACCATAGTTTACATTTTGCGCACGCACACACACATTTATTTATATATATATATATATATATATATCTGTATCAGAATCATAAATATTCTAAAGTATAAATCAGTATATTACAATGATTTTTTTTGTTTTGATACTATTATAACAATGTAGGGCAATAAAGTATTATCCTTTTAAATTCAGATAAACTGGAGTGGTCCATTGACTTTGTTGGTATACTGCTGTTACTAAGATAATCAGATTGTTTACCAGATAGCTGCAACTTAATTTTAAACAGATTGTCTCATTTCTAAATTATGTTTCTATATAAATGGTTATACATTACTATATTTTATTATACTTTACTAACCATTCCTATAAATATTAAAGTTAGCTGTTGTTCTGACTAATTAAACTGACTAAATGTTCATAGGCTGGTACTAGGCTATCGGCCCTAGGGCCTATACAGGCCTAGCCATAACAATTCCCTGGCTATTTCTTCACACAGTATTTACTTCCCTGGACCCCTGTCTAGCAGGGCGACTTATGTGATCCCCGGGTTGAATTTCCTATCTCCCATCCAGTCATCAAAATTCCTTTTGAAGAGGGCCAAAGAGGCGCTCTGCTTGACATGTTTGGACAAGTCTATTCCAGAGTCTGGGGAGTCTCTGGGTCAGGAACCTATCCCTCCAGCATGTTTTCTTCATTGTGATGACAAGGTTTAGATCCCTAGATCTTGTCTGTCTGAGAGATTGGGATTTCTTTAAGTGTAGCATGTCCAACAGCTCTGGGTTTGACATGGCCTTGTATGTTAAGCAGAGATCGCCTCTGAGTAGACTATGTGCGACAGAGTATAGCTGGAGTTTTTTTTACATTAAATCCACACCAAACCTCTCACGCAAAGCTTTGCTTTGTTCCAAAAAGCTTTAATGAGCTATAAAAGTCACATAGGGATATAAAAAATACCCCAAGCTCCAAACCACTCATATACTATAAATAGTATCAGGTGTTCTGTTGTTGGCTCTCTATATTTTCTCTATTTTGTGTGCTCCACTGAAGAAGGTTATACCGAAACTGGTTTGGAGCTTGGGGTATTTTTTATATCCCTATGTGACTTTTATAGCTCATTAAAGCTTTTTTTACATGGTCAGCATAGGGCATCTGCTTTAGGCCTGTGATTCTTTTAGTGAGGTATTTCTGCGGCCTTTCCAGTTGTTGCAGATGTCTTGAGAGAAATGGGGCGTTGTATTCTATCATGGGTCTAATGAGGGATGAGTACAGTGGGACAATGACCTCCTTTTTTCTGGATGAAAATCCCTTAGTGAAGAGGTGTGCCACATAGAACAATTTCCTGACTGTTGTGGCAATATGGTTATCGAAGGCGAGACCCACTGTCCACCTCTGTCCCTAAGTCTCTTATCACACTTTCGGTGTTTAGTGTACTGCCACCTATGTGGTAATTCATGGGTTCATGTTTTTTCCCAAAGAGGATAACTATACATTTCTTGACATTGAGCTTGAGCCCATGGCTCTGCACCAAATAACTGTTTCTGTAAGGTCCTTTTGTAGAATACCCACATCATTTTGGGATTCAGTAATCGCTCCCAGTTTGCAGTCATCTGCGAACTTTGTTAGCCAGAGTCTCTTAGTGTTGGCCTGTACTTCAGAAAAGTAGATGCCAAACAAGAGCGGTCCAAAGACTGAACCCTGAGGTACTCCACTTGTCTGGAGCTGGATTTGGAGTCTGCTACTTTTACAGTGTGGGTTCTGTCAGTAAGCCAGTTGGCAACCCATCGAGTGGCATAGGGATTGATGCTCAGCTTAGTTAAGTTTATCTATGATTCCAGAGTGGGGGATGGTGTCAAAGGCCTTGGTGAGGTCCAGGTAGGCTCTCTGGACCACCTTACCCTTGTCCATGGCTTTGGAGACTGATTCGAAGAAGTCATTCGGGTTCAGGAGACATGATTGGCCCTTCAGGAACCCAAACTGGGTGGGGTCCAGTGTTTGAAGGTTGCCAATGTCTTTGTTTATAAGTTCGATGGCCTTGCATTTCAGGCTCGTCAGACTGATGGGGCGGTAGTTTCTGGGATCCAAGGTGGATCCCCCCTTGTCGAGTGGGATAATTGTAGCTGTGAATAATGTAGTCAGTACAAGCAGCTCATATAATTTAGCAAATAGTGGTATTGCATCTTTGATATCCTTCAGGTTAAAAACAAGCATCACATATATTCAGTACATTGCTTTAATTACACTATAGATTCAGTACTTTACTTATACAGCTAATGTTAATTTTATAACAATTAAAATATGTCAGAAGGAACAAAAACTCGCATAATAAACTTTAATTGTATACTCCTGCGTATTAAATAGCAAGATGTTTCTCACTAGGACTGTTTGAATGTTCTGTACTTAGTATTTCCGGTTCAGAGATTAAGATGAAAGGTCATTTTAACCCTTTACTTGATAAAGGTACATTGGAAAACATTTGTTCTTTCAGCTGTGCAAATAAGTACTCATGAGCACTAATTCCGATAAAAAGGAGTCATTTAAGCATAATACGTGGGAAAATAACATTGAATAATACCACTTGTATGGAAAAGCTTGTGAGCACAACAAATGAGCCTTTACAAGGATCTCCAGCTATTCAACCTGTTACTTTAGATATTAAAAAAAGGATTCACAGCCTTAAATTAAGTTAAAAAAAAAAATTCACAGCCTTAAATTAAGTAAAAAAAAAAACACTAAAGCAACTCGTAAAAGTAAGAGAGATCTGCGGACATAACTGCACATGCGGAACTGCTGGCAGTGATGATTTGTGAGTAAAACTAAAGAACAAATGCTTTCCAAACAGGCAAATGTGCAGAAATCATCTTAAACCCGTCAAACATTCACAACAGCACCACAACATCCAGTCACCTAAATATACAGCCATCTATTTCAGACTGAAATCAAAAATGACAGTTAAACTTATTTATCCTTGCACTTATTTAGAATTATTATAGCCTGCAGTGTAAATCTTATGATAGTGAGACATCTAAAACCTATATATGGTTCCCCCTTTTAAAGTCATTTAAAACCACTCTCACTAAACTTTTTATATTACTGTAAATATAATGAATACATTTTATATTAATATTTATATAGTGGAGAATAGCATTATAACTGTAAGCTACTAATTATAACTATAATAATCAATGTTCGATCACTACCTCTGCCCACCCCAAATAAATCAAATGAAAAAAAGAAAATTGCTTTACCTTGTGAATGTAATACTTAGGTGCTGATTCATAGTATTACATAGATGTGTTAAGAAAATTAATAACTTATTACAAATATAAATAATCCATTTGTTCAGTTGTTTCTCAGTTTTTTGCTATTTTTGTCTTTAAATGGCCGTCCATTTCTAGCAACATTTCTCTTCAAAGAAGGCAAGCTCCAGTCCATTTCTTATACTTTATCTAGAAGTTTATTTTTCTGTATATATATTAAAGAGCTTCTTCTAAAGAAAAAAATTGTGTGACCTTCAGGTAAAAATGGTTGTATTTTAGCAGGAAAAGTAAGTTGTGCTTTAATGTTATTTTTCTTTAAGCTTTTTATGAGAGGTGCACAGGCTTTTCTTTTTGCCATAACTGATGAAGAAAAGTCATTGCCAAATCTTATGTTTACTTTTGATTGGAAAGTTTGCTCACACAGTTGTCAGAACTAAGTCTTTATCTTGGCTAGAAATAAATCTTACAATTACTAACCTTGGCAATGGACGGGTTTTTTCCTTAAGGAAATATTAAAAAGTGATCTGTGCCCCCCCTCTCTATTCTGAAAGAAAAGGTTTTGGGTAAGTTTAGAGTCATTGGCAACCAAGTATTTAAAAACTGAACATGTTGTCGTCCTCCTTCTTTTTCTGGAATGCCATATAGTCTTGCGATGTTTCTTCTGGATCTGCTTTCCGAGTCTTTTAATTTCTCCAGGTATAAAGTGTTCTGTTTAAGAACAAATTTATACCTGAAATCTGTAGAGACTGCTGCTAGTACAGCCATTCGTTTTTTACATTCTTCTTTTGTTATCAATTTATCATCTAGTTTATCAGTTTTCAATGAAAGTTCATGTATGTTGCTGAGAATAGGTTCTTTTTTATTGTAGAATCTTGAGAATTAGATTTAGAGTGGCTCATTTTGTATGAGGCAAAATCCTTAGTATTTCTTTGACAGGAAAAAATGGTGTAAAATTCTCAAAAAAATTTTTTATAGTAACTTATTTAAAATAATTATATAACAGTCTTATTTTAAGAAAAACTGTTTGATTTTTGATAAAGAATTCCTGTCAAAATATGTAAAAGAAGCAGAACAAAAGATTTGTACTGTTAACTGCTTGCCATCATGGCCACCCCCTCCCCGCCACATTGTTTTCTGTTTGGCAGAAATGGGATAAAGGTGAGATTACAAGTTGCAAAGAATCATTTAGAGGGCCAACCAGAAACAGTTGTCCTAGGTCTTGCAGTGGAGCTGAGGTCCTACCATATGCATGTACCATTTTCAGACATGCACAGAATAAACGGGAGACATTTTAAAAGAAACAGTAGTGAATACAAGGCGGAGTCTAAGGCTGAATTCAGAGTAATCTGTTAAGCATTCCGCCTGCTCAGACTGAAATTCAGTTTTAGATTACCAGTGTCTTTAGAGATGAAGGCAAGTATAAATTTGAAGCTGTATCATAAAATAAAGTCTAGTTCCATAAAACCTATGCTGACTGTCCCAGAGCAGGGACATAGATTTCTAACTGTTTAAAACAATAGAGAAGTTTTTTTTTTTTAAGTCTGAAGAACATACACATGACGTGCAAATATCCACATTTAAAGGAATCTTTAATCTGTTGCATTACAGTGACTTTACACATTTATGTTAAATTCAGCATTACAACAGTAAAGCATCTAAACTGTGTATATAGTGGCATTTCAAATTCTGCACTGAGTAGTGTTATTTTTATGAACCAGTACATGCTAGTCTAAAATTATGAGTAGATACTTGGGTAATAGTGCTGCCTTATTTATTGTGACATATTTACTACTATGTATTTTTCCCTTTTGCCTTGGCAGCCATCAAGCCATGCTAGTAGACTCCTGCCTATTCATTCCCCAGTGGTGAAAACTTCTCAGGTCTGCTGGAAAAGTGCTTATCCAGGACAACCTTGTGGTGTTGGGTGTACTTGCAGGTATTTTGGCAACAAGAGTGTTTTACTTGGGGAGTAATCCCTTGAGTAATGCTGTGGGCACTTGTCAGTCCAGGGATCACCTGTGCTGTATTATCAGTTCACACATGGCTAAAGGAGCTGCTGTCACCAGCTTGTGTTCTGCCTGTGTCATTCCTGCATCTGCTGCCTCTCCTGTAACCGTGATCATGTCAGGAGCGATAGCCTGAGATGGCTGTGTCCTCTCTCCCCAAATTAATACACCCATCTTCCCAGCCAGTTCCATTGATCTCCCACATTTCTTCAGTTTGGGTTGATGGGGCCATATTCTGGGATTTATCCCTCTATGCTGCTGAGGTTTCTTAAAGACTTTGTCGTATGTTTAGTAAAAGCACTTTGTTAAAGAGGAGGTGCAGTCATTATGTTGCTATGAAACGCTGTCCATTAAATAACTAGATTTTTCTCATTGTCCTCTCGTCAGTTTCACACATCAGACATGGTTAACTGTATACCACAGCAGTGTTACCTTACAGAACATGTAATGCAAAAGCCTGCATGCTATACCATTAATGTTAAAAACTTGAAATGTCTGTAATGTATACACATCCTAAAAATGAGTAGCAAACGTTTTTTTGCTTGATTACAGATTACTGGAAAATGGATTAAAAGAAAAGAAAAAAGTAAAAAAATGTTTATATCTAGAATGTGTATGATAAGAAAATCCATTATTCAGTTTTCATTCCTAAACCTTTTTTGTTTGCTTTCAGGCTAAGGGAATTAACCTGTCTTGTGTGCGAACATGCATGGTGGTGGCAGAAGAGAGACCGAGGATTTCCCTTACATACTCCTTCTCTAAAATTTTCAAAGACTTAGGTCTGTCTCCTCGTGCAGTTAACACCACATTTGGGTGCAGAGTGAATGTAGCAATCTGTTTACAGGTGAGCATCACATTTTATGCCCATTGGTGTTGATGTTTTCAAGTGGCAGAGTAATGTTTGGCGGAGGGGGGAAAATGTAAGACAGAGGATATGAGGATGCAAGTTGAAGACTCGTGTTATGTAAGAAAGCATGCTGCTGGGATGAGTTCATTGAGATCAGGTAACATTACATATGAAGAAAATCATCAAGATGAGATTATGGGAGGGAGCTCTCCTCTCTGACAAGTTGTTTGAACAGAGGAATCAACAAGGGATAATTCTCTACCGTTTATTTGCTTTATATTAAGAGCTAAGTCATTCACAATTTCAAGCAGATAATAGCTGGTATGGTAATCGAGAAAAGTTAGCTTTATTCCCAAATTATATTTTGTACTTGATAAATCCAGAGAAGTAGTTTATTGGTATCACTTTCAGTTTCATTTCTTTTCAGCATATAAAATAATTGAAGGTAAAGCAAAGGCTGTAGAATTAAGCTTATATGTATCCATGCGTGAATTTGTTCAGCAGTACACATACCTGTGGAAAGTCATTAGATGAAGTACTTGAGTATATGCATTAAAAAGGATTTTGCTATGGCAGCTAAAGGTATATGTAAAAATTTTAAACAAAAAAAAAAAAAAAATGCAAAAATTGAGGAAACCGGATATTTTTGGTTATGGATAGCAAGATGCAAACTCTGAAAATGTTTTTAGGCCCTTTACTCTTACATGCAGGTCAGACATATTTTTACCAACTAGAAGAGAATTTGTGGTTGAGAATTACTAAAGACTTGGATGTTATTAGGGAGAGGAATAAGGCAACAGTTAAGTGAGATAAGTTGACTCTCCACATAGAACAAGGTGTTTTATGGTTCCCTGATTTGAAAACTTAAGATTTGGATGCAAGTTCTTAAGGAGATCAACAAACAATACAGAATGCTATATTCAAAATGTAGCAGAAAGTATTCTAAGAAGTAAAAAGTAATAAAAATCACAGTGCATGCTCTCAAATGGCAGTCAGCCACCAAAATTGAAAGCAGCGAGTATATTCCAAGAATAATGTAGTAACATTAAACACTTTTGTCCTGTTGCAATCAATCTGTGTTAAATACTTTTTTCCAAGATGATGCCAAGACCACCCTGATTTTAGTTCTAGGTTTTCCGTTTGTGTGTGTATGTGTGTGTGTAGATATATATATATATATATATATACACACACACACATATATATATATATATATATATATATATATATATGTATATATATATATATATATATATATATATATATGTATATATATATATATATATATGTATATGTGTATATATATATATTTTTTTTTTATTATTATTTTGACTGAAGTGAATAAGTACTGAATGCACTCTGTACGTCTGTATTTACATTAAGAAAGGTCTGTCTCGTTTATTTTATGGGTGCCTGTTTGTTCAAGGAATGGCTCGGATCACATGTTTAAGCTGGCATTAGCCTGAGTCAGTGAAAATTCTAAAAGTTAACATTTGTCTGGCTTTTCCATATAGAATAACATTTTTATCTGCTGTCTTTTAAATGCCAAGGTCAGCTTCAGCTTTGGAAAACTTTAAAACAAATTTGTATACCATTTTGGAATGCATTACACGTATCAAAATGACATGCAAGTACTCGCAGTTTAAACTGTTTTCAGCTAATGCTAATTAATGAGAAAGTCATATTTCTTCAGCTGTTCATTTGCATAAGCTGAAGAACAAAGCACCTTTCAGGATTAAAGTGTAAATAAGTGCTGAGTGACATTTTTCCATGCAGTTATCTCTTCTGTGCCAAGCAGGGTACACTGACCAGACTTCTCTGTGCCAGAAAGGTTCCCATTCTTGGAGAAGTACTTCTTGGTAATCTCATTGATGTTCATCGTGTTTCACTTTTGCAGTCATTACACTTGGGTTATCCTGCTGGCAGGCTACCTGCAGTCAGCCTGAATTCCAAAGTATTGGTCTGGCATCTGTTGCTGTCGCCTCTTCCCTGACGTCAGTGCGCCAGGGGTATAAAATATGTAGCCGATGCCATTTTCTTCAGTCTTTCTTGCTGAGCGGTGTCCGAAGCAAAAGCAGTTTGCAAGTGCCGGTCGGCCGACTCCTGAGATTTTCGAAATTGAATTTCAGATCCGAAGTCTTACTGTATTCCTTGCCTAGGCCCTGACCACGACGTTGCTAGTTGTCGGTTTTGCGCTAGATTCAACCAACGCACTATTAAGCGTCGGTTCGATTTTGCTTTTCATTACTTTGGCCGAAGGTTTAACTATATAATGCCGTCGGAACAGCCAATGACCGCAGTTCATAAAAAGCGCAAGGACAAAGAAAAAGACAAGCATCCGAGGTCCAAAACAGACGACAAAGCCTCTTCTAAGCCAGTTGCTGGTTCTCAGTGAGGCGCTTTCGCAGCCCCTGACACCCGCTACCTCAGAGCCACAGACCGCCTTTGACTCCCACGTGGAGACAACTAGGCCTCTGGAAACTCAAGGTATTGGGCCTACAGAAACTATTCCCTCAGATGGGTCTGGAGCCGCTGAGCAGGCATCGGCTTCTGAGGGTGTTTTCAGACTTACACAGCTTACTATCAAGACCACTTCAGAAGCCAAGGCAAAGTCTAAAACACCTTTAAAGACAAAGAAACAAGTACAGCATTCACCTGGACAGTCATCCATGCCAAAGAAAAATGCTTAAAATGACCGAGGACCTAATTACTCTGATCAGGGGTTCCCATCACCCTCCTGATAAAAGGCCTAGGCAAGATACTGACTATGATTCCTCTGACCAGTTTTCTGTTTCCTCTGATTCCTCTTCAGAACAGGGATATTCTCTTCCTCCCTATTAGGACTCTCCTTTTAGCCTCTCCAGAGGATTACTCCTTTGGGAAACCCTGCACACCATGAGGGAGCATTTCAATTGGGAGAGCCAGGATTATTCAGAATCCAAGAAAAGGCTCAGAGACTTTCTTTTACTGCCTCTGCATAGGCCCCTTGCTATTCCCCCTGTACTAGATATTGTTGTTGTATTTTCTGAATCCAGTTTGTCTCCTGATTCTTTACCCCCTGCACCAGTTAAGCCAGTTAGGTCCTACAGGGTCCCAGATTCTCATAAATTTCTTTATAAACCCCTGCTGCTGACCCAGAAACAGTTTCTCAGGGTCCCAAAGGGGTCAAGGCTTCCACTGCAAAAAACCCTGTTCCCTCTTATAGGGATTCTAGAGCAGTGGACAGATGGGGGAAAAAAGTTTACACCTCTGCCTTTTTTAGCTGTAAGGACTTTAAACTGCCAGTTTCACATGCTTAAATATCAACAATACCTAATGTCTTTGCTAAAACAGAAAATGCTTGCAAGCTCAGAATGTCCTGAAAATAAGGAAATGCAGGATTTATTGCATGCAGCTGAACAAGTGGGAAAGCATACTTTGCAATGTGGTTTTGATTCATTAGAGGCTTCTTGCAGAGCCGCAGTTGCAGGTTCTGTCATTCGAAGGCATGCTTGGTTAAAAGAATAAAGTTTACCTGATCATGTTAAAGCAAAATTGTTGGATGCTCCATTACAGCATGATACTTTGTTTGGTGTTAAGGTAGAAGAGGTGTTAAAATGGAGGATAAAGCAAAATCAATGCAGACAGTAAAGGATTTCTTACAGGTTCAGCCATCCAGATTTAGCAGGAACTGGCCTTCTAAAAATTGGTCCTTTCCATTGTCATACAGGCCACAAAGAGGCAGATACAGACACCCAAGAGGCAGATCTCCGCCCCAAGGCTCATACAGACCTTAGCCCCGAAAGGCAGAGAAGACAAATCACAACCTTATAGGAAACAGTCCCTATGACTTTCCTCTACCAATGCCAAGCACTTACCTTTTGGCAGAACCCTTAGGGGGAATACTAGCACTTTTCTTACAAAATTGGCACATGATCACCTAGGACAAATGGGTACTGAATATTGTTTCCCAGGGTTACAGTTCCACTGTCACACCCTACCAAGGCCAAAGGTATGCCAGACCTGCCACACAGTCAGTGGGCAGAGGCACAAAAACAAATTTCTGCTCTCATGGACATGAGGGCTATTCAAAAAGTACCGCAGCAAGAGCAGGGACAAGGATTTTACTCAAGACTTTCCTTGGTACCCAGAAAGGGCAAAGCTTGGAGACCAGTACTGGACCTGTCTACTCTAAATACTTTCCTGGACGTTCCACAATTCAGAATGGTGACTCCGCTGGGCAAGAAGGCTTGGCTAGTTACTTTGGACCTCAAAGAGGCATACCTGCATGCCCCAATCAGACAATCTTGCAGAAGATACATCAGATTCATAGCTGGCTCAATGCATTACCAATTCTCTGCACTTCCCTTTGGCTTATCTACTGCGCCCAGGGTCTTCACAAAATGCCTGGCACCAGTAATTGCATTTTGCAGACAAAAAGGAATTCAAATATATCCCTACTTGGACGACTGCCTTATTCAAGCAGACAGCAAGGACATTCTACTACAGCATCTGGCATTTGTAAAAAGATTACTAATTTGCCTAGGGTACACAGTAAATGAAAATAAGTCAAAACTAGTGCCCTCTCAAGATATAATATTCCTGGGTGCAAGCTTAAATACATCTGCCCAGATGGCTTATCTCACGCCAGACAAACAAAGGCAACTGACGCATTACTTTCAAATGATGGAAAAAAAGATCCAGCTACCTGCAAGAAAAATTCTGCAGGCTTTGGGCTTCAAGGCATCCTGCATCCTGCTAATTCCATATGCCAGACTGCATATGAGGAAACTTCAGTGGTATCTAAAAAGTGTTTGGACTCAACATTACCACAGCCTGGAAACAATAATTACTCTCATTCCTTGCCTGCAACAGGAGTTTTGATGGTGGGCACTGGCCTGTCACCACAAGGGACAGCCTTTCACTTTACCCACAGCCAGGCAGACACTAACAACAGATGCATCGGATTATGCCTGGGGAGCACACATGGTGGGAAAATGTGTACAGGGCACGTGGCCCACAGACCAAATGCATCTTCATATCAATCAAAAAGAGATGCTAGCTGTACAGAATGCCCTGACAGCCTTCAAGGATCTACTACATCCAGGACAACTATTACTAAAGATGGACAATACTACAGTTATGTGGTACATAAACAAGCAAGGGGGCACACATTCCTACCCCCTCTGCAGGCAAGCCATAACTTTGTGGAACACAGCATTGGCCTATCAAGTACATCTGCAGGCACAATTCCTGCCAGGAAAGAAAAATACTCTGGCAGACTAACTAAGCAGAAACCTCATGGACCCTCACGAGTGGAAACTAGATCCACAAGTCTTCAGCATGATAACAAAGAAATGGGGATGCCCAGACATAGATCTATTTGCCTCCCCTCACAACTGCCAACTACAGAGATTCTGCACAAGGACTTATCACTCACAGGCATGGAAGGTGGATGCTCTGTCATTCAGCTGGAAATGCCTAACGGTTTATACCTATCCACCACTGCCTCTACTCCCCAAGATACTCCTAAAAGTCAGACAAGAGAAGCCAAAAATGATTGATTGCCCCAGACTGGCCACGCCAGAACTGGTACCCAATCCTAAAGAGCTTGTCTCAAGGGCCAGCCTGGACTTTACCTCAAATTCCTCATCTGCTGACCCAACAAAACAATCAGATCCTGCCCAGCCAACGCAGAACCTTAAATCTGGCTGTTTGGCAAATAATATAGCCACTCAGAACTCACCTCTCTCTAAAACAGTTATGGATGTAATTTTGGAAGCCAGGAGGCCCAGCACCAGGAAATCTTATGCAGAAAAATGTAAGAGATTCTGTGCTTGGAACCAGGCACAAGGACTTGAACCGCTTGTTCCTAATATTCCTCAGATTTTACAATACCTAACTGAGATGCTGGACAAAGGCCTATCCTTCTCATCAATTAAGATCCATGCCTCTGCCATTTCAGCTCATTACAATACGGAACCTCCTATTTTCTCTCATCCACTACTAAGACAGTACCTCAGAGGGGCAAAAAACATAAGACCCCCAAGGAGAGCACCTATACCAACATGGGACCTCAACTTTGTCTTGGAAAAACTCACACTGCCTCCTTTTTGAGCCAGCCAATACAGCTGAGAGAAAATTCTGATCATGGAAAACTGCTCTGCTCCTAGCAATAACTTCAGCAAGAAGAGTCTCAGAGTTACAGGCATTAATGGCAGTGGAACCTTTTATCATTTTTCATCCGGACAGGGTTTCTCTAAGGACAAACCCAAAATTTATGCCAAAGGTAGTATCCAGTGTGGCTCTTAACCAGACTATTCATTTACCAACCTTTTATCCAAATCCCCAGAATAAAGGGGAGAGACTTCTGCACTCTTTGGACATACACAGGCAGCTACACTTTACTTGGACAAAACAAAAGCTTTCAGAAAAACTGAGCAACTTTTTGTGGCATATGCTGCAGGATCACAAGGAAAGGCTATTTTAAAGCAGACTATTTCAAAATAGATAGGGCACTGCATTCGTTTCTGCTATGCACAACATGGCAAATCAGTGCCTAAGAATATTAGGCCACATTCTACCAGGGCAGCAGCCACATCAGCAGCCTTTCTCAGAGGAGTACTAACTTAGGAAATTTTGGAGGCTGCAACTTGGAGTTCAGTGCACACTTTTACCAATCACTATCACTTACCTCTTTACTCTAAATCCAGAGCAGGCTTTGCCACTGCAGTTCTGCAGGGCCTCATAGCCACTCCTAATCCTATTTAGACCCAGCCGCCCAACCTCAGCTTTGGGATTCAACGCAAGTGTAATGACTGCAACAGTGAAACACGAACATAGTGCAGTTGTGTACCTACCATAAATGTAGATGTTCGAGTGTATTCACTGTTGCAGTCCAGGTTACCCTCCCACCATCCCCCTTTCATTGCTGGGACTTATCTGTACTTCTCTATTCTATGCAACCTATGTGGTGTATTTGCTTGTAGAGGAAGGTAATGTTTATGTTAGTGCATGCTTTTTATTTGCAAATTTTTATCCTACCCTTTTGGGGGCACCTGACATCTGGGGCAGAAAAAACTGATGGAAATGGCATCGGCTGCATCTTTTATACCCCCTGGCGCACTGATGTCAGGGAAGAGGCGACAGCAACCGATGCTGGACCAAGTCTTTGGAATTCAGGCCGACTGCGGGTAACCCAAGTGTAATGACTGTAACAGTGAATACACTCGAACATCTACATTTATGGTAAGGTACACAACTGTACTTTCCCCAGGTTTTGCATATATGACTTTCTTAAATAATCCCCTAGACCTGAAAGGCCTTTATTGGTTCATAGTGTTCTGGAAATTCAGGATGCTTACCAGGTCCACTAGTTTTTGCGCCATGAATTTGCAGGATGTATATTTATACATCCTGATTCACATTTCTTACAGGATTTATATTTGGTGCAAGATGGACCAAAAAAGTCAGCAGGTAAAGGCTTTCTTCATTGTATTTTCATCTACTGTATATGTCTCTGTCACATGATTAAGTACAGTGGCAGTTAACTGTCAGCAGGATGTGTGCTCTCGCCTGCTGCTGTGACTTCCTTGCAGTGCAGTGTCACACCTCCCATGTCTGTTTCACTGCCTGGGTACAGTTAGTCATCGGTCGAGATGTGGTCATCTTGGTGCATTCCCAAATAATTATTTTTGAGGGGATTTTGCTCTCTGATGACTCTCTAAACCACATTGCCATACCCTGAGAATGTCGTATTTACCAGCCTCAGAACTTTGCATGAGATTTGTGCATTTCATCCTTCAGATTCTGTAAACTTCTTAAAACCCCTCCTGGAGAGACCCCCCCCCCCCCCTGAAAATGCTGGTCCAGTCCAGGAGTATGGATTCTTTGGCCAGGGTTTTTTTTAGGTTGGAGGGGGGGGTCCAATTAGGTTAACAGACAGAAGAATCAGAATTGTTTACCTGGAATTATGGGCAGTTTTGAGAGCCTTTAGTGTTACTTGCTGTTTATTGAGAGGACCTACCCAGATTCTGAATAACAATATAATGATGTGCCAGTTGCAGTAGGCAGACAGACATACTGGCCTGTTCGGAACCATTCATGTTGGACCCCTTCCAAAAACTAGCAAAGCCTTTGCAGGCGTTACTTGCATAACTACTTCAAAAGGACTCACTAAATTCCCCCAGGCCCTGGGCTGTACGTTAGTTTTATTGCACTTCTCATGAAGAGAAAAGCTTAAACTCCACATACACACACGTGCACACACCAAGTATAGTAGGTTTCTATGAAAACCCAGGAAGAGGATCATTTAGTGATTCATAACAGCTGTCTGATCCAGTTACAGTTGGGTCGCCTACCCAGGCAGTTGTTCATAGGTGAGTGCTAGGCTAGCTGCCCTTGCAGGCCTTTTAAGCCTAGACATTTTCCCTTTTTTGCACTCTAATTAACCTGTCCTGTTTGGGTAGCAATTGGCTTTACACCTGTTAGTCAATAATTATATATAGGGGACTGGTGCAGTAAATCCAACAGCATTAGGTCAGAGGATGCCTTGTGTGCCAGACAATGTTACCTCTTAGCAATGTGTAGAAAACTGAGTATAGTGACCGAGCTTTCAGTCGGTCCATGTTGGACATGTTGTTTAGGCATTGTGCATCCCTTCAGTAAGGTGTCTGCGGCTTTCCATTCGTTTCATGTGTCTGGACGGGTACATGCAAAAAGGGGCATTTTGTTCCATGACTAACCTGATCAGTGCTGAGTAAAGGAAAACAATGGTATCCATAAACACAATCCCTTTGTTTACGCTGTGCAAAATAGAGGGACTTTCTTACAACGATGGACACATGTTGGTCAAAAGTTAGGTCACTGTCCACATAAGTTTCCAAATCCCAAACAACTGGGTTAACTCTTGAGTGTATTGTCAATGTAGTAGTTCCCTGGGGTAGATGATTTCACAAAGGGTACAGTAATGCATGTTGTGGCATTTAGTTTCAGTCCATGGTTTTGGCACCAGTTATTTATTTTGGTTAAACCTTCCTGCACGATGTCCAAGTCATTTGGGGATTCAGTGACCACTCCTAACTTGCAGTAATCTGCAAATTTAGTCAGACAGAACCCTTTGTTATTGGCTTTTACTTTGGAAAAGTAAATGTTAAACAGGACAGGTCCCAGCATAGAAACCTGAGGGGACTCCACTGGTGATTGGTCTCATTGTGGAGATAATTTACCCTGTTCTCATTTCCTGCATCTTCTGCCATTTGCCAATCCAGTGGGTGACAGGGGTTTATTCCCAGTTTATTCAGCCTGAGTGGGTAATTGTGTCAAAGGCTTTGGCCAAGTTAAGGTACGCTATGTGTAGCATTTTGCCTTCATCCATTTCTTTGGTGACCTTTTCAAAAAAATCCACCAGGTTGAGTAAGCATGATCTACCCTTGATGAATTCAAACTGTGAAGGGTTCAGTGTTTGGAGCTTCCGTGTGTCCTGATTGATTAGTTCCACATTAAGTCTTTCAATGGCTTTGCACATGAGGACTGTCAGACTTATGGGTCTAATTGCCTGGGTCTGTGGAAGGTCCTCCCTTATGCAAGGCAATGAATGTAGCTGTGTTCATTCTCTTGGTACAAAACCAGTATGGAGGCTGAGATTAAACACTGTTGTTAGGGATGTGGCTAAATCATGTTATTTAAGATACATCCAGGTCAGGACCCATTGATGCAGAATTTTTAGCTTTTGATGGAACTTTTAGGAATTGGTGTTGTCTGATAGCTGGAGGCCAGACAGTTTCAGGTATATCTTGAGGGATAAACAGAGGGAAGAGAGGGGTAAATTTAGGGCTAAATTTATCGGCTAGCAGGCTCATTGTATCTTTGGCATCAGTGTAGGCAACTTCATTCGCAATCAACTCAACACATTGATGCTTTGTGCTTCTGAGATTATGAACATAACTTAAAATGCCTTATGATTGTCTTTGGCTTGGGTAGCTATTGTAACTTCAAACTTGGCTTTGGTGGATTTTATAAACCTCTTGAGTTTTGTGTATTCTGTCACTATGAGAATTATTATTCCTTTTGGTTAAGGGAACGCTTTTGCCATTTCCACTTCATTGCAGGATCATCACTCTCAGAACCACTGTTTATGTAGTCTACCCAGTTGTCAAGACTTTAAACATCTTGTAGAAGAGGATAATGGGATATATGCAAATTGCCCCTTAAGGGCATCAGGTGTTTCAGTTGTATGGCAGTATTGAATGTCCAAGTCTTTTTTAAGTCTGTTAATGGACAAATTCAGGCCAGTAAAGCCAAACTCCACTAGCTGTGGACATGCATGTATCAGTCTTCATATGACTTCATCAGCAAAAAAAAAGTGTCTTGGGAATTCAGAACTGCCATATAGCTGAAACACCTGATGCCCTTAAGGGATCATTTGCATCTAATCCCATTGTCCTCTTTTACAAGAGGTTTTAAGGAATCACATAGTGAAAAAGCCCTAGCTTGGCTAGGATTGTCTTGTAATTTTTGCTAACTGGTTTGGCTGTGTCTCCTGTTCACTCTTTTATTCAGTTGTCAAGACTTTGAAATTTTAAATGATAGATGTTAGGGTTAGTGTGAAAGAAGCTGCATCTTATGGTACTCTTGATAGTAAAGGAAACAAGTCTGTACGCTTCACCATTGAAAGTAGAAGTCTATGGTTTGTACAGCACTTAAGGTGTTAAACCATTTATTCTGTATGCTGGGGATTTTCCTTGGACTCTGTTACTGTTTGAGATGGGTAGGTCTTTGGTACCTGATAAAGTTCACTTTTCAGCCATTTAGACCTTTTATAAGCCAGCTGAAAATCAAGCAGTAGTACAGATGGACATAGTCTGTATGTCCCTTCCTTTTTATCTTCACAGTCAGAGATTATTAATCCCTGCATAGTTTCCTCATGTAAACCTGCTAAGGATGGGGGTTGTGAAGAAGCAGTGACTGGTGATTATATCTAGAAAGCTAGAACATTTTCTATGCATGTAGTGAGCGTGTACATGCTCAGACTGATAGCTGCCTCAGTTCTCCCTGTCCTGATTTCCACCATTGGGTGAGCACAGAGCAGGAGGGGACCTAGGTTTTCTCATGGGGCTGAGAACCTAGTCTTTGATAGCTGAGCAACTCTGTCTTATTGTCGACCGTCCAGGACCTAGGCTGCTGTCCTAATATAGATTACTAGTGTCATACATAGGAAAAAAAGCCTCTAAGCCAGTGTTGGAATGCATTCCTCAACTTCCTGAATGGTATTTTGTACCTGAAGTCAGACATCAAGGATCCAGTTTTCATCTGAGACTACAGCTTTTTACTTGAATCCTTTATTCTGTTGAGCCTGTTGGTTCACTACATATGCAGTTTTTTCGTTGGAAGTGTCCTCTTCCTCATAGAATCATTACATCAACCTGTATAATTTCCATGCAGTAGGCATTTATTTGTATGAGCCTTTTCGTCTGTCCAAGTAAGTTAACCTTCCCAAAATCTATAGTTTCCTACATGGGGATGGGTTGGAGCTCACTTTAAAACAATAAACTGCATGTTTGTTAGGTATGTTGTAGAAGCTCTTCTCCATATTTTAGATATCATGAAGGGACCAAGTGGTTATAGTTGTTGAACAGCCTTTGCCAGACTAAGCATTTTAGTTTCCCTCTCTCAGGGAAGGGCTGGCAAACCCACATCCAAACAAATGGTGACTTTGAGGTTATAACAGTACAGCTCTTTGTTAATGTAATGAGTCCGGCTTCTAACTGCAGTTCCAGCAGATACTACCATCCCAGAGTGCCTTCCTTCTGGACAGCTGTGCTGCAGTAGATGGGTCTAAATTGCTTACTTTAAGTGGATGTCGATCATCTGGCCCCTGGTGATACAATAATACCCTTTTGTTCTTGATCACTAGGCTAAGAATCTGTTAACAGAAAAAACATCAAACAGGCAGACGTAAGGGATTTTATGTTTTTTGGCCCTCCCGTGGCCGATGTGCAGTAGCGCAGACTTGATATGCTTTCTAGCATTGCAGTGGGCTAGACTGCTTCCCTTCCAAAAAAGATGGGATAAGCCAACACTGGCCACTTACTTCACTCTTCCTTATTTGGCTGCTTTGGTTCTCTGGTTGCCATTTGATCCCAAATTATCCTGGTCAAGGTCATCAAGTTTTTATCCATCTGCACCATGGAGATGACTGAGTTACTTACATTTACTGAGCATTATAGGCTGCACATCCACTTCAGGACTAGATTGAGCAAAATGCCATTTTATTACCATCCACTTCCCTTAGCTTTAATGTCCAAGGAATAATTCAAAAGGCAGAGGGACCCATTTGCTGAAATTGCTTCAGGAAGGATAGGTTGTTATGTAAATACACGTCTGTGAGCTTCTTCCCTACTAAATACAGTTACCTCTACCAGGCCCAACCTGTCAAAAAATGTTACTTTGTCCATGGCACCGTTGCTGGAGACAGCTGGCAGGAAAGAACTATTGATTTTCTGGCCTGTGCTTCTCTTAACAGTCTGACTGCATTAACATCAACATAGAGGGTTTAAAGGCTTGGTGTTGGATTA
Source organism: Protopterus annectens (assembly GCF_019279795.1). Taxonomy (NCBI): domain Eukaryota; kingdom Metazoa; phylum Chordata; order Ceratodontiformes; family Protopteridae; genus Protopterus; species Protopterus annectens. Next base: position 25,259,420 of record NC_056728.1, on the reverse strand, counting down.
ACTAGAAATAAAAAGCTGCACTAGTAAAATCATCCCTTGTTAGAGAGTGTTCAAAAGTGGAGGACGTGGGGACCTAGTTGCTGAGCTGTGGTGGGACATTTAGGACACTGGGTCACCATACTAACTTTTTTGTTTTCCTGTGTAGGACTGGCATAGCCAATCACTAAACTGTACTAAGCAGAATTCCTGCATGGTTGTTTCATTAAATCACCTTTTGTAATTAGAAGAGTGAGAATTGTGAAAAGCCTTTAACCAGAGGCATAGCTGCTTCTGCACCAAGGTTTGAGTACATTAGTACAAAATATTTGTACTGATCTAAGCAGCAAAGTTTTTTTCCAGTCACTGTAGTCTGCTTGTTGATTTTATTGCTAGGATCATGTGGCTCTGTGGTTTTGCTGACCAGTAAACTGTTTGTATTGCAGTCTTGCTTCAGTCCATGTAAAGATGCAACACTAAGTTAAAAGGCACCATCTGAGGAATAGCACTGAAGGGAAGGTTATTTTTAGTTCTCAGTCTAAAGATAGTGGTCAGTTTTATCAGGCCTTTTGTATCTGCAGGACAAGTGATACTGTTGATTTGGTGGCTTTGAACTATAATTGCTGTTATGGTATGCTTTGTTTTGACCTAGTAAATGGTGCCCACTTTATTAAAATTTGAGGATAAAAAATAAAAATAACAAATATGCCCCCTCCCCCCTCGCCACTCTGCTTTTAGGCCTTCATCTCCGTTAAGTAATGTAACCTTCTCCAGTATTGCACATCCTCATGTGTAAGTTATGGATTTTTTGCTGACACGGGATGTCTTTTTTTTTTAACAGGTTTCAGTAGGATGCCTAAGTACTAGAATTGCACAGGTGAAGAAAAAATAAGCTGTTGCACTTGATGTGTGATCAGAATTGTATTCAAACTCTTTTACATAGCAGTACAGTAGTACTCTTCTGTTACTGAATTTTTTTACGACAGACATGCTGTTGAGGTGGCCTAATAGCACAGCAGTTGATAGTTTACTTGTAGCACACAAACCAACACAAGCTGAGGTGTAGGTCTGATACTGCTGGAGATAGGAGTAAAGGGGACTGACTGTGCAATGATGGCTTCTCTTTCCCAAGAGTGGAGAGATGGGAAGGTGCTTGCAGCTTAGATCAGTTTTCCTGTTAGTGGCTGGGATGATGCTAAGTGGTGCCAGCTGCCCAGGTGGGTAGAGTGCTGGGCAGGTAACTTGATGAGCAGTGGTACAGCTGTTTAACACTTATGCATGCTTATGACTTTTTTGACAGACTGCAGTCAGCATTGAAAATGTATTTTTATGGACTGGTTTATGTCTGCTTTTCGAAGTGAAAATGTATTTTTGTTAACTATTTTTTGTGGGAGGCAACCCCCCAGTCCTTTTGCAAGGGGTCTTTGCCTTCTGTACAACCTAGTTTTACCTGCACGCCTTCATAGCTTTGCAATGAAGTTAGAGTGCTGGGACTACAGAAGAGCATTTTTGTGGTTTTGCGCTTTGAATGGGTTTGTATTTCTTAACTCAACACATGCTATTATTGATAACCAAGTGATGAAAGAAGGTTTGTTAAATGTTTGCTGGATATATTATGATCAGATACAAGCACTGGCTCTATTTCTAAGGTATGCGTGCATCTTCGGCAGACATTGTGAAGGTGTGGGGAAAGTGCACCTAGGCCGGTGCTGCTTGTGGACTTGCCTGACTAACACAGACATCAGTAGGAAAGGAGGTATCACTGTATTAGGTTAACAGTAGGTGAAGAATTGTTAGCAAAGAATCTGAGCGACCAAACTCCTGTTGTACTGTTAGCTCTGGTATGTTTGGCCTCCCTTGCTGACTCAGGATAACTGTGTGAAAAAATGTTCTTATAAAAACTACTTGTACCCTGTTATGTTTATAATGATTTATTTTTCATTTTTTCCCCAAGGGAACATCAGGTCCTGATCCAACTACTGTTTTTGTAGATATGCGGGCATTGCGCCATGACAGGTAACATTAATTTGTTTTGAGCCATCTGGTAGATTTAGCTTTTGGTCAAGTGCGACATTTAATAGTTCAGGGAATAGTAGTGGCATAATGAGTGACAACTTTTTTTGTTAAGATAGCTGATGTGGTGTTGTCAATCTCATCTTTATTCTCACTGATGGGTCAGCTCCGTTTCGGCCTTTACATAAGGTCGAGGTGCTCAGTCAAGCTCATGGGCATTTTTTCCTACCCACAATGCACCTGTTCTATAACCTCCGATCTCGTTGCAGGGCAGTGAATAGGCTTTTTTCTCAGAGTCTTCAAAATCCCCAGACAAGACTTCCAAGAGGGTATCGTCGGCTCCAAAAGACTCTTCGAAGCAGAGACCCAAAACTCCTCAACTCTCTACTCCTCCAGCATCCTTGGAGCAGATAGTCACCACTGGATCCAAGACTGCATAGGAGCCGAAAGAACCCTCAGTTCAGACATCATCTGTGCTGACACATACTCAATGTTGGAGCCAATCGCCTTTCACTTGAACTAGTGAATTCATGGCTCCCATTGCCATTGCTTACTAAGTTCAAATCACATTCTGTTTCTACTAGGTCTACCAGGCGCTTATCTAATGAAGATGTGGATAGGGTTGTGCAGAGGCTGCTGAAGACTCTGGTCCTGCCCAAACTTCTGTTGGATGATCAGGCGCAGTCCACCACCCTAGTAACTGTTCCTCCTACAATCTGTCCAGTTTCAGAGATGGAAGATTCTGATCTCCAGGTCGTGTCAGTGTGTGCTCCAGGTCCATTGCTTACCTTGGAGCAGACATTCACCCTGAGAGTTTCCCTCCATTTGGACAAAGAAGCCTGTAGGAGTCAACACTCCCCAATCAGATCCTTGGAGCCTGCTCGGAACACTCCGGATACGAGACTGCCTCTACGGGCTTCGGTGCGGGTGAGTTCTGCTCCTACCTTGGCCTTGGAGCTTCTGTCACTGGCTCCAGGGATGCCTTTGGCTCCAACAATTTTTTTGTCGGATCTGGAAGAGTGCTCACAGTGGGGACCGTCTGCCTTTGAGGTTATGAGGAGGGCTCTTGCTCCTAATTGCTAAGGCACATCCTTCATCGGCTGTTCCTCCCTATATCAGCCAGTTGTCTTCATCCTCTCAGGTAACCCTCCAACAGGATCGCAGAGACCCCAGGCCTCAGGTTGTCCATTGAGACTCCCCCCTCTTCTGAAACCTCCCCAGGGTATCCCACTGAGGAGGTCCCTCAGAAGAGGACCTGCAAGAGGAAGCATCTTGACTCCCCAGAGGAGTCTATCACATCAGGCACTGACCTCAGTCAGGAAGAAGGGTACCCAAGGTCACCTCCTGTTGATGTCTTCTTTGGAGACATCCTGGAATTGTTAAAACAGAGAAGTGACTGGCAGTCCAGCCCCCCCCCCCCCTTCTACTGAGGAGTCAGTTTACCTGAAAGCTTTTGGGTCTCACCCTTCCTCCTCTTGGGTGACTCCGTCTTCCGACTAGCTTATGTATTTAGTCACTAGGAAGCCATGGGAGACCCCAGATTCCATAGAGCCTGCTCCTAGAAGGCCAAGTAATCTCATTACAGCACCTAAATATAGAGTTTCTTACTAAAGGAGTTGTATTTGATGCCATGGTCGTGGTGGTGGCTACTAAAAAGGAGCCATCCGAGATCAGCTCCTCTATCCATCCTCCTAATAAAGACACTAGGACTATGGATAGATATGGGAAGCGAGTGTTTTCATCAGTGACCTTTGCTCTTCGGTCCCTGAACTACCTTACCCATTTCACTATGCTACAGAGGAGGGACCTGTTAAAAGAACTCGGACTCCCTCCAAGGAGCCATAGCTGATGCAGTAGCAGATAAAGTTAATACCCAGCTCGCCACCCTCAAGTCTGTAGTAAACTCTTCCATGAGACTCTTATCCTATGCTGCAGATGGAATGAGTAGAGCTGCGGGTTTAGGCATTGTTCTTCGGAGACGGGCCTGGATGTGATTTTGCAGAGCCCTTCAAGTCTACCTTCATTAATGCCCCTTTTTGACAGCTCCTCTCTTTTTGGACCAAAAGTGAAAGAAACGCTCTTCAGGTGTGAACAAGGAGGCAAGACCTTGTCTGCTGTTGGAGTACCTTTTTCTGCACCCACCAGACCCTTCCCAAACGGTCAGAGGGTTAGTGGGAAAATGTGATTCAGAAAATCCCATAGGTCTTTCCAGAACGCACAAGATGGCAGTTCCCCCAGGGGCAAAGGAGGGAACAATAATGGTAGATGCCAACCTCTCGTGGCGGGGGTCCGCATAACCAAGGCTTCAGCGAATCGATCTTTGGAGGGCCCTACCAGCACTCTTGAAGGAGTGCCCGATTGCTCACCTCTGGAGGCAGTCAGGGGTCGTTTGTCTCTGCACCTGGCGAAACATCACAAATAACAGATGGGTGCAGAGTATAATATCCAGGGGATATATCATTCTCTTCACCTACCCTCCTCTTATGAATACCTTAGTTCCAGACATTCCACCCAGTCAAAAGGAACAAGCAACCTTAGAAGTTCAAAAGTTGCTCAACAAGAGTCATCCAGCAAGTCCCCACAGACCAAAAAAGATCCGGAACTTAAGATTCTTTTTAGTTACAAAGTAAACAGGAGACTGGAGACCCATCTTGGATCTCGGCATTCTAAACAGGTCTGTAAAAGAGTAAGTTCTGGATAGTAACACTGCAGTCGATACTTCCACTCCTGGAAAAAGACAGATGTGCTCCATAGACCTTCAGGATGTGTACTACCACATTCTACTGAGCAGGCAATCCAGAAGGTTCCTACACTTCGACTAGGAGCCAGTTGCTTCCAGTTTCGAGCTCTGCCCTTTGGTCTCACTACAGCCCCCAGAGTGTTCAGCAAATGCATGACAGTAGAAGCAGCTCACCTGAAGTGCAAAGGATTCCAAGTGTTTCCATATCTGGACGACTGGCTCATCTCCACCCTGACCAGACATCTTCAGAAAGCTAGTGCGCCCTTCATCTTTTTTCATCCCTTGGAATCACTATACATTACAAAAAGTCTGCTCTAGAACCATCTCAATCCTTGTTTTTCATAGGAGCACAAATAAACACAACAATTATGTCAGCAAACTTTCCCCAAGAAAGAGTCTGTGGTCTACAATGTCATGTAAGCATGCTAATCAACAATAGAAAGGCTTTGGCAAAACTAGTCCTACAGGTGTTGGGCAAAATGGCTGCTAAAGTTGTGCTAATACCACTAGCTCGACAACACTTGAGAATCCCCCAGTGGTTACTCTCAACACAATGGTCTTTTTGGATCTTCCAATGTCTCACAAGATTATACTAACCAGCTCTTGCAAAAAGGAACCTTCAGTGGTGGCTCAACTCTCCTGTAGTCTCTCAAGGCCATCCCTTTCTCCCCCCTCAGCCCAAGGCTACAATGACCACGGACATGTCCAAGATAGGGGGGGCATTATCTGGGGGAACACAGTCCAGGGCACGTGGCAGGAACATGAGGCCCACTTGCACATAAATGTTCTAGAGATGAGAGTAGTGCTCCTCGCGTTGCAGGCATTTCAGAACACACTAACTCTAGGAACAATAGCAATTCAGTCAGACAAGCGTGTCTGTGGTCTGGTATATAAATAAACAGGGGGGAACCAGATCTTACCTTATGTCAAGAAGCCCTGAGGGTTTGGCAATGGGCAGAGTCCTCCAACTGCTTTTTAGCAGCAGTGCACCTTGTGGGGAAATCCAACATGATTGCAGACAAACTGAGTAGAGCCATTCTTTGGCTACACGAGTGGTCCCTCAGTAAGAAAGTGGCGGAAGAGATCTTCCACAAATGGGGATAGCCTTGCTGCAATCTCTGTGTCACCTATCCGTGTCAAATGCAGCAACTACTTTGCCCTGATCCCCCCAGTGAGGGAGTCAACAAGGGATTCACTTGTTCACTATTGGCCCCTGGGACTCCTTCATGCTTTCTCACCAATACCTCTGATTCCCAAATTCCTACGGAAAGCAAGCTTGTTGGAGACCACAGTGATCCTAATTGGCCCCCTATTGGCTTCGAGAGATATGGTTCCCCTTTATCCGGTCTCATGTAGAGAAGGAACTATGGATCCTGGACCCAGTTCTGGATCTACTGACACATCTGTCAGGAGAACTTCATGCCAGCATCCACAATCTCAGACTTGACAACTTGGCTGCTGCGCTTCCCATGATAGCCAGGTTTCCTCTACTGTCTTCTCCAGTAAAACACATTTTGCTTTCCTCCCACAAGAACTCTACTCAGACTGTACAAAAAGATTTGTGGCCTGGTCTAATCTTTAGATAGATCCCTTCACAGCTCCCCTTGCACTCTGTTTTGGAATTCTTAGCCAAATTATTCAATGAGGAGAGCTGCTACAGCTACTATTAGGGTTTAACTAGCAGCCATCTCTAATTTTCACATACGAAACAATGGTACTGCCATAATTTCAAACAGACTTTTGTAAGGCATTCCTGAATGATACTTCCTTAATTTGCCCCTCATACAGAAACCATATTCCACCTTGGGATTTGAATTTTGTATTGTCATACCTTGTTTGCCCACTCTTTGAACCGTCTGCTACACCTGATTTGAAATTTTTATCATGGAAGACTCTTCTTTTAGTAGCTATAACTTCAGCTAGAAGAGTTTCTGAGCTACAGTCCCTATCTTGCAAACACCTGTACATAATTTTTCATAAAGACCAACAAGACCTTCAAGTATAGATTACTAATGAATGTTTAAATTTATGTGAAATAAAATGGCAGCTATTACTTAATGCCACAGTTCAACCAGGTTTAAATGATGCCTGTTCTGTTAATTCTGTTCTAAAATTAAAGTACTGTAATGTATTGCAGGTGAATGAATTTTTATTGGTTGTTGGTATCCATGTAACTTTAAATGACTGTATCTAAACTGATTTTATGTAAACATTTTAGTTCTGATGAAGCTCTGAAATTAGTAGGAACAAAAGTGCTCAACCTACCCACAAACTTGGATTCGGATTTATAACTGTTAACTGAAGATATGTGGTCCTCTCTCTCCTACATTCCTTACTCACGGGTTCGGAGCCGAGAAACGGCTCCGACTCGGCCAAATTTCTCTAGCACGAAGTCTCTGGCTGGGCTAACCCGGTATCCCAAGATGCACCTCTCCCTAGCCCAGATCTTGTTTGCCGCTCATAGAGTTAGGACGTGGTCTCGCTTGGCTGTGGCCAAGTACCCTTTCAAATACTTTTTTCTAAGTATTTTAGCAGTCTTATCTTACAAAAGCTATTTTAATAGCTAGTTTTCTCCTTGTCTAAGTTTCATTGCGAGTGTTAGTGAGATTGTGTGTTTGTGGAATCCCTTTGTTTGGCGGGCTAGGCCCGTTTAAGTTAGAGGACCTAGTCCTCTCCTATGTTTTTTCTGGTGTTAAAACTGTAGTTGGATTTGTCCTGGTCTTCCCTGCTACTCCAAGAAATGTTTGATTTAGAGGTCCTTGGCCGTTAGTGGTGTTTGTTTTCCCGCCTTCCTCTTGTGTCGTTGTCGGTTAACAGTGTGCTGTTATTTTTATCATGCCTAAAGAGCAGAAGGAGCATAAACCTCCGGGTTTAAAAAGTGTACTAAATGTGGCTACAGAATGTCTATTACGGATGGCCATGCAATCTGTGTGTATTGTCTTGGTGCTATTCACCTGCAGGAGTCCTGCAGTTTCTGCCATGCTTTTAGCGCGAGGGTACTGCAGGAAAAAAAAATAAACTAATTTTGAAGGGCCTGGTTAAGCCCTCTTTTGAGGAGTCCTTAGTTTCTTCTCCTTCTTCCAGTCATAAATCTAAGCCTTCCAAGGCCAAAAAGAGATCTCCGGCTCCGTCTGCTTCCACTGAGCCCCCGGAGAAGGTTAAAAAAGTGGTTACTGCCTCCTCGACTCCATTGTCCACGGGGCCGCAGGAGATGGTCTCGATTATGGATACTTCCTCCTCAGCTCCATTGTCCTCGGGGCCGCAGGGGAAGGTTTCGATAGGGGATACTACCTCCTTGGCCTCATTGTCCTCTGGGCCGCAGGAGGTATCAGTGGTGCTGGAGTCTACCTCTGCTCTGATATTATTGGAGCCTATTCAGAGCCGGTCACCCAGTGTCAGGCATGTGTCTCTGGGTAGGAGATCCCGATCTCCTTCTATTTCCTCCAAATCCTCTAGGCTGTCTGATTTGGATGTGAATAGGGTGGTCCAGAGGCTCCTGCAGTCGTCAGTGTTAGCAAAACTGTTCTCGGCTCTGACCCAGTCAGCTCCGGAGCCAGTCCCCATTCTGGTACCTGTGATTCCTCCTCCGAGCACCCATGTGTCGTCGGAGCTGGAGTGCTCTGCGCCGAGTGATCTCGTGTCGGCTCCGATACCCAAGGTGAGTTTATCGGAGCCAGCGTCTGTTCCAACCATGTCGGTTCCGTCCTCTGGTTTCGGTACTCTGGTTTCCTCAGTCGGACCCGAGGGTGATACCTCAGGACTACTTTCGGTTCCGAGCCTCCCTCTTGGTGCTTTGGCTCTGGGAATCCCGACTCTGGTCGTGGTCTCTGAGACGGGTCGGTCCACGGATGCGGGGGACCTGCCTTCGAGGCCATGAGGAGCGCACTGGCCAGATTGTCAGTTACATCACCTGGATCGGTCACTCCGTCCTCTTACACCCTGGCTAGAGCCTCTGACACCCCCCTATCCTTGGATGGTGGAGCCCGAAGGTCTGGGGATACCCCCTTGAGCGGTCCCCTACTTTCTGAGGGCCCCTCAGAGTCGGTGCCTGAGGAGCCCCCTAGTAAGAAGAAGTGCAAGAGGAAGCACATAGACTCCCAGGATGAGTCCCTCACTTCCAATACTGACCTCGAGGAGTCAGAGGGGTCCCCCAAGTCATCCTCTGATGATGTCTCTTTCTCCGACATCCTGGAGGTTTTGAGGTAGAGGCGACTGGCCTTCAAAGACCCTCTCTGAGGAGGAGTCTGTATTCCTCAAGGCCTTCAGAACTCAGCCCTCTGCCTCCTGGGTGTCTCTAACCTTCGACAAACTCCTGGACTTGATTTGTTGAAGGGTGTGGGAGAACCCTGATTTCGTGTTACCGGTGCCCAGATGTCCAAACAAATTTCTGTCTGCTCCCCGCGGAAAGAGTTCCTTACCAAAGGGGTTTCGGTAGATGCCTTGGTGGTGGTGGCAGCCACTCAGCAGGAAGTTGCAGAGGCTTCAGTCCATCCTCCTAACAAGGAGTCCAGGACTATGGACCGGTATGGGAAGTGTACCCTGTCTCATTGACCTTTACCTTACGGTCGTTGAATTACCTCTGTCATTTCACTCTGCTCCAAAGAGATCTCCTGAAGGAGTTAGGAGATACTCTGACTGGTAACATGCCTGAGGCAGTAGCACAGGCTGTTAACGCCCAGATGTCCTTCAAGGATGCATCTGCAGTCTTCACAAATGGGTTGTCCTGTGGATTCCAAAGTCTGGGTCTGGCTTCGCTGGTGTCGCACTTCACCCGCTCATTGCGGCAGTTCTTCGGGTATAAAGGCATCAGCTGACGCCATTTTCCTCAGTCTTTCTTGCCGCGTGGCGCCCGAAGCAGAAGCTGTTCGCAAGTGCCGGTCGGTCAGATCCAGAGATTACTACCTGGTAGAAACGGCTTCTGAAATCCAACCTTCTGTTGCGGTTTCACAGGATTTATCAGATACCATTCCCCTGGATATTTCTACCCTGCGTGGAGCTGCTAGGCCTCCTGCAGCAATGTCTATTAAGGCCTTTGCCAGGGCTAAAGCAGCCAAAGCATCAAAAACGGTGCCTGCCAAGCCCCCCTCTCTCAGGCCCAGCACCAGCTCCCATATGCTTACTTTGGCTGAGGATCTCATCTCTTTAATTCGTGGAGCCCAGCCTCATCCAGACAGGGCCTCTCTCCCTCCTCCAGAAAAAAGGCCTAGAGCAGAGCCCCTGAGCCAGTATCCACAGATGATTCCTCTGATGACTCAGAACATACAGACCCTCCTGAGGCTGCTTATTCTCCTTAAGACTCTGATGCTGAGGAGTCCATCCCTTCAGCCTCTCCTCCTGAGGAATTTTCCTTTGGGGAAACCTTGCATGCTATGAGGGAACAATTTCAGTGGCAGGGCCAAGATTTCTCAGACTCCAGAAAAGGCTTAGGACCTTTCTACATTTGCCACAGCATAGGCCTTTAGCTATACCTCCAGTACTTTCTGTTGTTGATGATGCATTTAATGATGCTTGCACTGCTCCTGATTCATTACCTCCTGCTAAGCCCGATAGGTTCTACAGGGTCCCGGACACTCATCACCATTTATATAAGGCTCCTTTGCAGATCCAGAGACTATCTCCCAGGGTCCTAAAGCTGTAGCAGCTACTTCCACTAAAACCCCTCTGAAAGGGAATCCAGGTCCTTAGAGAGATGGGGTAAAGTTTACACCTCTGCTACTTTGTCAGCTAGAGCTTTGAACTGCCAATTTCATATGATTCAATACCAAGAGTTTATGCTTGACCAGTTGACTAAAAAGCTGTCCTCTGAAGAATCTTTAGATAAGAAATATGTTCAAGAAATGGTACATAACATACAGCAGGTTAGTAACCATTCTTTAAAATGTGGCTATGATGCACTGGAGGCTTCCTTTAGATCAGCCATGACTGGCACAGTTATCAGGAGGCATGCATGGCTGAAAGAACAGGCATTACCAGACCATGTCAAATCAAAGCTTTTGGATGCACCTATGGACAAGGTCAGTTTATTTGGTGCCCCAACAGGTACTAAAAAGATGGAAGAGAAGGCAAAATCTGTACAAACAGTGAAAGATTTCTTACAAGTTCAACCTCCAAGGTTTAGCAGGAACTGGCCTCCAAGAATTGGCTCTAGGGCACAAAGAGGCAGGAATAGGCCGAGAGGCAGAAACCAAACCAGGGTGCCTACAGGGACGCCAGTGGCAAGGTAACAACCAGCGAGGATGCAACCACCACCACTACAACAACTCAATCACAGTGACGTGGCACCGCCACCAGGGAACAACTAGAAGCACCCTTAGGCGAAAGCTAACCTTATTTTCAAAGAACTGGCATTGCATCACAAGAGAAAAATGGATTTTGCAAAATATAGACCAAGGTTACAGTTTCCATTTCCATACTCTACCAAGCAAAAGAGGAATGCCAAACCTGCCACCTACTCAAAGGACAGAAGCTCTAAAGCAAATATCTCAATTACTAAGAATGAGAGCTGTGGAAAAGGTACCACCTTTGGAGCAAGGAAAGGGATTTTACTCCAGACTCTTCCTGGTACCAAGAAAAGAAAACAAATGGAGGCCTATTCTAGACCTGTCCGCTTTAAACACATTCCTCATTGTTCCAAAATTCAAAATTCAAAATGCTGACCCTACAGCAGCTTCTTCCCATGCTGGGCAAGGAGTCTTGGCTGGTAACTCTAGATCTCAAGGAGGCATAACTGCACGTCCCCATAAGACCAATTTGCAGAAGATACCTCAGATTTCTTGCAGGATCAGAGCATTATCAATTGTCAGCATTGCTCTTTGGCTTATCTACTGCGCCCAGAGTGTTCACGAAATGCCTGGCAACAGTAATCGCTCATTGCAGACTTCAGGGGATTCAAATCTATCCCTACCTGGACGACTGCCTGATACAAGCGGACAACAAAATAAAACTAACAGAAGACCTACAAAGAGTCATTTACCTGCTGCAAGCCCTGGGATATACAGTCAATATAAAAAAGTCAAGGCTGATTCCATCCCAGAGAATAACCTTTCTGGGTGCAGAACTGGACACATCAAATCAAATGGCATCCCTAACTGCAGAAAAGAAAGAGCAGCTTCCTCTCTACTTCTTGGCATTAACCAAGCAGAACCATCTAACTGCAAGAAAAGTGCTGCAAGCCCTAGGCTTCATGGCATCCTGCATAATATTGGTCCCTCATGCCAGGCTGCATATGAGAAAGCTACAATGGTACCTAAAGAATTTGTGGTCTCAGCACAAGCACAGCCTAGAAACCAAAATTCCAATGATTCCCTGCCTGAAGAAAGAGTTCCTATGGTGGGCTCAGGCCTGCCAATCAAACTCAGGATTGCCCTTCTGCAAAAGCCAACCAAAACAAACCATCACGACAGATGCCTCAGACCTCGGTTGGGGGGCACACATGCTAGACAGGTGCATTCAAGGCCTATGGACTCAAGACCAGCTGCACCTGCACATAAATCTAAAGGAAATGATGGCAGTAAAATTGGCAATCCAGGCCTTCAAACCTTTTCTCCAAGAAGGTCAGCTGATAAGGACAGACAACACCACAGTTATGTGGTACATCACCAAACAGGAGGCACACACTCATATCCTCTATGCCGGGCACTGGACCTATGGGATGTGGCTCTGAGCTACAACATTCAGTTACAAGCAATTTATGTACCAGGAAGGAAAACATTCTAGCAGACATATTAAGCAGAACTACCACAGATGCACGAATGGATGCTGCATCCGGACATCTTCAAAGCCATCACAAGAGAATGGGGATTACCACAAATAGACTTGTTTGCATCCCCACTCAATCACCAGCTAAAGAAATTCTGCACAAGGACCACCCACTTGCTTGGAAGGTGGACTCCCTATCTTTCAGTTGGAAACACCTGATAGCATATGCATTCCCACCACTTCCTTTGATGCACAAGGTGCTTCTGAAGATCAAAGAGGAACATCCGAGGATCATTCTGATAGCTCCAGACTGGCCAAGACAACATTGGTATCCATTGCTGAGGAGCATGTCCCGGGAACAAATATGGACACTGCCCTGATCCCATTACTGTTAACACAGAACAACTTCAACATCCTGCATCCAAACCTGAAAACTCTGCAGCTAACTGCCTGGAACATTACATGACAACAATTAACCCAAATTTATCCCAAAGGGTTAAGGACATAATCCTGGAGGCTCGAAGACCTTCAACAAGAAAGAATTATGCAGCAAAATGGAAAAGATATCTCACTTGGAGTACTGCAAAGGGACAAGAAGTGACACTGGTGAACATAGCCAACATCCTGGAGTACTTGGCAGAGCTCTTCCATACAGGCCTGTCCTACTCTTCCATCAAGATACATGCCTCAGCTATTCCAGCAGAATACAGCTTGGATCCTCCTGTCTTCTCGCATCCTCTGCTCAGACAGTTTCTGAGAGGAATTAAAAATGTGAAACCCTCCCGGAAACGTCCATTACCAGCATGGGACTTGAACTTTGTGCTAGAAAAATTGACACTTCCCCTTTCGAACCAGCAGCAACAGCAGAATTACAATACTTATCCTGGAAGACTGCATTCCTGCTGGCAATAACTTCAGCAAGAAGGGTCTCTGAACTACAGCCATTAATGGCAGTGCAACCCTTCCTGATCTTCCATCAAGATAGAGTGTCCATGAGAACAAATCCTACATTTATGCCTAAGGTGGTATCCAGAGTCTCTTTAAATCAGGCTATCCACCTTCCTACATTCTTCCCCAACCCACAGAACAGGGGAGAAAGGCTACTACATACCTTGGATGTGCATAGACAATTACGCTACTACCTGGACAGGACAAAAACCAATAGAAAAACTGACCAGCTTCTGGTAGCATATGCAACAGGGAAGGAAGGAAAACCAATTTCAAAACAGACAATCTCCAAATGGATAGGAAATTGCATTAGATTTTGTTACTTCTATCATGGAAAGAAAACTCCAGAGAACATCAGGCCTCACTCCACAAGAGCTACAGCCACTACCACAGCTTTCTTACGAGGAGTGGCTACCAAGGACATTATAGAGGCTGCTACTTGGACCTCCGTGCATACATTTGCCAAGCATTATAATTTACCTTTATACTCTAGATCCCGAGCTGGTTTTGCCACTGCTGTTTTGCAAGGGATCCTAACTACACCATAATCTCTACTCATTCCTCCACCCCTAGTTTAGCTATGGTATTCTACCCATTTGTGAAGACTGCAGATGCATCCTTGAAGGACATAGTACAGTTTTGTACCTACCATAAATGTAGATGTCCGATAGGAATGCATCTGCAGTCAGGATTACCCTCCCTCCTTCCCCTCTGAGGTACTCCTTGGGTATTTGCCAACCTTCAGCTAGCTTGGGGGGGATCTATTATGGTGTATTTGTTTGTATATATGTACATACATGCTTATTTTGTGTGTTTGCTCTCTACTATTTGGAAACTTTGGCATTTATCCAAATTTAGCCATCCAAGAGGGCACCTGGCATCTGGGGCAAGAAACACTGAGGAAAATGGCGTCGGCTGATGCCTTTATACCCGAAGAACTGCCGCAATGACGTCGGGTGAAGTGCGACACCAGCCGAAGCCAGACCCAGACTTTGGAATCCGGCCGACCGAAGGGCTGCCTGACGACAGTACAACCCATTTGTGAAGACTGCAGATGCATTCCTATCGGACATCTACATTTATGGTAGGTACAAAACTGTACTTTGTCTACCTAGGTTCCATTGTCAACTCGTCTATGAGGCTCATATCTTATGCAGCTGAAGGGGAGAGTAGGGCAGCTAGCTCAGGCATAGCTCTTAGAAGGCAAGCCTGGATGCACCTGTGTCATTTCGCGGAGGCCTTTAAGTCTTCCTTCACTGACGCCCCCTTTGATGGGTCCTCTCTCTTCAGACCCAAACTGAAAGACACCCTCACCAGATGTGAACAGGTGGGAAAGATCCTATCTGCCATAGGGGCCCGTTTTCCTCTCCCTTCTAGGCCTTATCCCAAGGCTCAGAGAGGAGGGAAAATGTGGTTCAAAAAGTCTCAGAGGTCCTTTTCCGCGGCTCAAGGTGAGTCCCCCTCCAGAGGCAGAGGGGGGGGGATTATTCTGGAAGACGCCGTCCTAGAGGCAGAGGAGGCCCCCGCAACTTGGGAGACTGCAATTCCTTTTGCGGTTCTTCCTTCCAGCGTTCCTGAGGCGTTGCCCGACTGTGCTATTATGGAGCCAGTCGGGGGCCGAATTTCGTTGCATCTGGAAGCCTGGGAAACATTACCCAGGATCGTTGGGTGCTTCGAATAGTTACCGGAGGTTACACTATTCCCTTTGTTTCGACCCCCCCCAGTCGGAAGGATCCCGGATGTCCCACCCAGTCAACGGGATCAAGCAGCACTAGAAGTTCCAAAGCTGCTAGAAAAAGGAGTCATCCAACCAGTCCCCTCAGACCATGTCGGATCAGGAACTTACGACTCTTTTTGGTGCCGAAAAGAACAGGGGACCTGAGACCCATTCTGGATCTCAGTCAACTGAATCACTATGCTCTGAAGTCCAAGTTCCAGATAGTCACACCAGTCCATTTTTCCACTGCTGGAGAAAGGAGTATGGATGTGCTCCATCGATCCCAAGGATGCCTACTACCACATCAAAATGAAGAAGGCATCCAGGAGTCCTTTACGCTTCCGGCTAGGAGCCAGTCACTTCCAGTTTTGTGGCCTGCCCTTTCGTCTCACCACAGCCCCCAGGGTGTTTACCAAGTGTTTGGCAGTGGTGACAGCTCACCTGAGACGTCTAGGATTCCAGGTGTTTCCGTATCTGGACAACTGGCTTCTCGCCGCCCCCACCAGGCATCTGCTCATTCAGGCCAGGGAGACGACCATCTCACTTTGTCAACATCTAGGAATTACTTTGAACTGGGAAAAGTCTGCCTTGCAGCCCTCACAGCGTGTTGTTTTTATAGGCACAGAGCTAGACTCTATTCAGATGTGCGCCTTTCTGCCACAGGACAGGATAAGAGTGTTGCAGTCTCAGATCCACGCACTGTTGATCCACGCACTGTTGCCACTCAGAAAAGTTCAGGCCTGGTTAGTTCTTCAGCTCTTGGGATCCATGGCCTCCACCATCATGCTGGTACCTCTGGCCAGGTTACACATGCGGATCCTACAGTGGCTCCTGTCGGTTCAGTGGTCCTTTCAGAAGCTTCCTCTTTCCCACTTGATACTTCTCACGGAACGATGCAAACAGGACCTCCTCTGGTGGCTATGCTCCTCCAATCTGGACAGGGGAAGGAGCTTGATTTCTAGGCCTCCAGTGGCCATGAACGCCTCCCAGATGGGGTGGGGGGGCATTATCTAGACAGGACTGTCCAAGGCACCTGGCAAGATCACGAGGTACACTTGCACATCAGTTTTCTGGAAATGTGAGCGGTGTTTCTGGTGTTGTGAGCACTCAAAGACTCTCTACCTCTGGGAACGATTGCAATTCACTCGGACAACATGTCCGTAGTGTGGTACCTGAACAAGCAGGGGGGAACCAAATCTTATCCCCTCTGCAGAGAGACCATGCGAGTGTGGCAGTGGGCAGTGTCTTCCCAACAGTTTCTGGTGGCAACGCATATTCCGGGGAAGTCCAAAGCTAAGCAGAGCTATTCTGATGCCTCACGTGTGGTCCCTGAACAACCGAGTGGCAGTTCAGATCTTCAAAAAGTGGGGTCAGCCTTGCTGCGATCTCTTCACCAGCCCCCTCAATGCCAAATGCAGCAAGTACTTCACTCTGATCCCCCCACAGGGGGAGTCACCCAGGGACGCTCTAGCTCACGATTGGCCCCCCGGTCTGGTATACTCTTTCCCTCCGTTTCCTCTGTTACCAAGAGTGATACATTGCACTGGATGGTCCGTGGACTCTGGACCCAGTGCCGGACCTCCTGATTCACATGTCAGGACAACTTCATCCATCCCTGCGAACTCTCAGGTTGACAGCCTGGCTGCTCCACTTCCATCGCTAGTCAGATGACATTCCTTTTCACCTGAAGTGGTGCACATCTTGTCTTCTTCTCATAAGTCTTCCACCAGGAAGATTTATTCCAGCAAATGGAGGAGATTCTCTATTTGGGCTCAGGCCCAAGGTTTGGACCCCTTCACAGCCCCAATTCTGTCGGTCTTAGATTTTTTAGCCATGTTGTTCCATCAGGGTTCAGTGCCCGCTACCATTAAAGTACAGTTGGCTGCAATTTCCAGTTTTCACACATCTTACGAGCCCTCTCTTATGGGCCACAAACTCTGTAAAGCCTTTCTAAAAGGCGCTTGGTTACTTCGTCCCCCTGTTTCAGAATATGTACTGCCATGGGACCTGAACCTTGTGCTACACGCTATTACATCACCACCCTTTGAACCTGCTGCCACTTGTGACTTAAAATTCTTATCTTGGAAGACGGCTTTTCTGATAGCCATTACATTGGCCAGGAGGGTATCAGAACTGCAAGCTTTGTCCATTAAACCTCCATATTTGATCTTTCATAAGGACAGAGTTTCCCTGAGGCTTAACCCTTCCTTCCGAAGGTGTCATCCACTGTTAATCTCCATCAATCGATTGAGCTACCAGTGTTCTTTCCAAACTTTTCCAATAAAGCAGAGTTCAGGTTTCATCAGTTGAATGTGCGAGATTTTATTTGCATAGGACTAAGCATGTTAGGAAATCTGATCAACTGTTTGTGTCCTTTTCAGAAAACAGAGCAGGTTGTCCTATTTCCAAGTGCACAATTTCTAAATGGATCAAAGATTGTATTTCATTCATCTACTTGTCAGCAGACAGAACTTTACCCTTTCCCATCAAGGCTCATTCTACCAGGGCTATGTCTACATCAGTAGCTTTCCATGCTAGGCTTTCCTTTGACGATATTTGTGCTACGGCCACTTGGGCCTCTCCCAACACTTTTATTACTCATTACAAGCTGGACGTAGCTTCTAGGGGCCGGGCTTCCTTTGGTTCCACGATTCTCAGGAGTATCTTCCTATGAGCCTCCCAGGATAGAGGTGCTGGGGACGCTGTCCCGTGAGTAAGGAATGTAGGCGAGATAGGACCACATAACATCAGTTAGTTATGTACTCACCATAACGATCTATGTATGTGGTTCATCTCGCCTACATTCCTAAGTACCCTCCCACCTGCCCCCTTCCTAGAGGATTTGGAGGAATATTGGTTCTGTGGACCCTTCAAGGTCAGTGAATTTTTTCCCTTGTCTGGCTGGAATTTCTTCCAGTGTTGATTGAGTATGGGTTATGATTGGTATGATTGCAAACAAGATCTGGGGCTAGGGTGAGGTGCATCTTGGGATACCGGGTTAGCCCAGCCAATTAGAGACTTTGTGCTAGAGAAATTTGGCCGAGTTGACGCCGATTCTCTGCACCGAACCTGTGAGTAAGGAATGTAGGCGAGATGGAACACATACATCGATCGTTATGGTGTGTACATAACTAACTGATGTTATGTGATCCTGTCTTACTGTACTGATGTCCTCTGTTCCACTCTGCATGCTATAGATAGGCGAAGTCTCTTATTGGCTGAGCTTTCAAAGAATTTCTGTCAGAAATTCTTATACCAAAGCTGTTTTAACAGCGTTTTCTGTGTTTTCTGGTAAATTTGTCTAGGCCTTATCCCAGGGCTGGGAAAATGTGGTTCAGTAAATTCAAAAGGCTTACTCCTCACAGCAGGGCCCCCCTTCTCCAGGGTCTTATCAGGATCTCCATTCTCCACCACCTCCAGTGGCCACATTGACTACGGACGCCTCCCAGATGGGGTGGGGGGGACATTACCTGGGCAGGTTAGTCCAAGGCAAGTGGCAATCAGACGAGAGTTTCCTCCACATCAACATACTGGAAATGAGGGCGGTGCTTCTATCACTGCAAGCACTACACAGTTACCTCCCCCAGGGCATGATTGCCATTCAGTCCGACAACATGTCAGTAGTCTGGTACCTGAACAAGCAGGGAGGGTCCAGATGTTCTTCGTGTTTCACTGTTGCAGTCATAACTGTTCTACCCCTTTGCAGAGAGGCCATGAAGGTATGGGATTGGGCAATTGCAACCAAACATTCTCTGGTGGCAACACACATTCCAGGGAGATCCAGTGTGTTAGCCGACAGACTGAGCAGAACTGTTCTCTCCCCACACGAGTGGTCTCTGAACAGTAGAGTGGCAACTCAGATTTTCAGAAGATGGGGAACTCCTTGCTGCGACCTATTCGCAACCCCCCTCAATTCGAAATGCCAACAGTTCTTCTCTCTCACCCCAGTTCCGGGGGAGATTTCCAGGGCGCCTAGTCCAAGCTTGGCCCCGGCCTGCTTTACTCTTTCCCGGTTCCCCTTATTCCCAAGGTGATCCAGAAGGCGATTCGCTTGGAGAGCAAGATGATTTTAATTGCCCCATACTGGCCTCGTCAAGTCTGGTTTCCCTTTCTTCGGAAATATGCACTGGACGGTCCATGGTTCTTGGACCAAGTTCCGGACCTCTTGACCCATCAGTCGGGACTGCATCACCAGTCCCTCCACTCGTTGAAGCTAACAGCTTGGCTCCTCCTCTTCCGACCTTAGTCAGGAACCAGGCTTTGGATCCGGAAGTCATTCATATCTTGTCCTCTGCCCACAAGAATTCTACTAAGAAAATGTATAACAGCAAATGGAAGAGATTTGCTATTTGGGCTAACTCGGGGATTAGATCCCATAACTGTCCCGGTGTCGGAGGTTCTGAAGTTTTTAGTTTCTCTGTTCAATCAAGGTTCTTCAGTTTCTACCATTAAGGTTCAATTGGCAGCTATTTCCAATTTTCATGAGAGCATAGAACCACCTTTGATGAGCAACAAGTTGTGTAAAGCCTTCATGAAAGGTGCTGGGCTGCTTCCCCGATATCTCATCCTGTCCACCATGGGACCTTAATGTTGTGCTAGGTGCTTTGACCTGTTCCCCTTGAACCTGCAGCAACTTGTGACTTGAAATTTTCTCTTGGAAGACTGCTTTCTGAGTCGCAATTACATCAGCCAGAAGAGTTTCGAACTTCAAGCCCTATGTGTCAAACCACCATACCTGGTTTTTCACAAGGATAGAGTATCCCTCAGACCGAATCCATCCTTTGCTCCTAAGGTTTGTTCTAGTTTTTGTCTGCAACAGTCATTGGAACTTCCAGTTTTCTTCCCAAAGTACTCAGATAGAGCAGAATGCATCTTTCACACCTTAGATGTTCATAGGCAATTGCGCTTCTATTTGGATAGGACGCACCAAACACGGAAAACAGATCAGTTGTTTGTGTCCTTTTCAGACAATAAATTGGGCAAAGCCGTCACGAAAGTCACTATTGCCAAGTGGATCAGAGACTGTATCAGCCATACTTACTTAATTTCTAATAAAGAGCTTACATCTACTGTGAAAGCTCATTCTACCAGGGCTATGGCTACTTCGGCAGCTTTTCATTCTAAGCTTGCCATTAGTGACATTTGTGCTGCAGCTACATGGTCTTCTCCTCACACCTTCATTTCTCATTACAAATTGGATGTGGCATCTAGAGGACGAGCTTCATTTGGTTCCACAGTGCTCAGGAGTGTTTTCCAGTGAGCCACCCAGGAATCAGGTGCTAGGGACGCTGTCCCATCAGTACAGAATGTAGGCGAGATAGGATCACATAACATCTTTTAGTTATGTACTTACCATAACTTTAGATGTTTGGGATCCATCTCGCCTACATTCCTAATAACCCACCCTCCTTCCCCCTGCCTTGGAGATCAGTAGAGACCGGACGGGTCGAGTTCAGCCATTTCATCTTGAAACACCTGGCAATGTTATATCAACAGTCTATGTGTGTGTGCATGTGTGCGGACAAACAAGATCTGGGGAAGCAGTGGTGGTGCATCCTGGGATGTAGGATAGCTCAGCCAATAAGAGACTTCGCTCTATAGTATAGCGTGCCGAGTCGGAGCCGAGGATCAGCTCCGAACCCATCAGTACAGTACAGAATGTAGGCGAGATGGATCCCAAACATCTAAAGTTATGGTAAGTACATAACTAAAAGTTTTCTCTACGAGTGCTAGTACAGGGTGTTGGTCTTCATAGTTTGTGTTTCACCTGTTTGGTTAAGTTTGTTTTGGTATGTTTGTTCCTTTATTCAAGCATTTCACCTGGGATGAGAGTGAGAGCTATTCAAACAACCATGAAATTCCATTGTACCCTCAACGGCTTCCTGGCAGTGAGGGTGTTTTCAGTGTTTTAACCCTGTCCCATGTTATAAGCCATATTGCATTGATGTGCCTTCTCCATGCAAGTACATTCTTCTGCATAACTGAGTTGAAGGGTGCCACTAGGTGGTAGTTTTGAGTCTGCCATCCTCTCCTAGGTTGCTTGTTTGCATTGGCACCCCCTCTTTAAGGGATTGTGGCAGTTTAAGGCCAGCAGTGCCCCCCCCTTCTGGGGATAGGCATACCCATCCTCCCCAGCCAACTCTGTTAATCACCTGAACCACTGATAGAACTTGGGGTCACCTTGTCCGTAGTTAGGAATTTCCCTCTGTCTCTCTGCCGCCACAGCTGACCTGTCCTGCTCCCTGTTTTCCTTGGTAGTAGTCTGGAAGGACTGAGGTTCTTTTTTCTAAGACACAGGCATAACGAGCCTCCTGTTCTGTTACTTCATCCCCAGTGAACCCCCCCCCCATTGGAGAGTTTATATTTTTTGTGGTCTCCCATGGTATCTATTTTGTTCTGCAGAAGTTGGAGGATGACTCGTAGGTTAATAGGTTCATAGGATGATACTAGGCTATTGACCTGGAAGCCTAGCCAAGAATTTTGCCCATGTTCCCTCAAAGTCAGCACCTGTTTCTCCTGTCCAGCAGGGACACAGGAGGGATCCCACAGGCGTATTTTCTGTTTCCCATCCAGTCGTCCAGGTTCCTCTTAAAGAGAGATAGAGAGGTACTCTGCTTGACATGGAGAGGGAGTGTATTCCACAGATGGGGGTGTCTTTGGGACACAAATCTATCCCGCCAACAAGTTCTATTAATGTCAGAGCAAGTTGAGGCCTTGCGTGCAGGTTGCGTGAGTGGAGTTTGACCTGTGGATATGCAGTAACTCCATCAAGGCTGGGTCTGAGATGGTCTTGTATGCCAGACACAGGTCACCTCTGAGCAGTCTGTACAATACTGAGTAGAGGGACAGGGCTTAAGGCTGACTGTCTTTAGTCCATTTTTGAAATGACCATATTTTTGGTAGCTATTCTAAGACTTTCAGCTGTTTAAGATTAGTATCCAGGCAGTATATGACCACTCATCTGCTGGACTGAGTTTGAAGTTCTAGAGTGCTTTAGTAGGATACTCTCCTGCATCACTGGGCTTTGTGCCCTTAATTATCCGTGCTGTCTCTTCTACATTCACTTCTTTCTGGATCAGGCTCTGCACTTGTGCTTCTGTTGTATGTTCTGATGTTGTCCACTATAGCTTTGATTACACTGATTCTGTAAAGACAGCTACTGTGGCAGGTGTCTTCCTGGGAAGCATAGTTTAGTAATGCATCTTTTTGTTCTCTGCTGCATATCCTTCAATGGTTCCTTTACCCATGCCAAAAGCTCAGAGGTCTGCCCCTTTCAAAAAGGGGACCTTGTTTTCCTACCAGAGTGTGTAAGATTTTGTAACAAGCATCTTATATGGACGTTGGGGACACTTGATTTCTTCACAATGCCATATTCATTGACTTGCATAGTATGCCTTTGATAAGGATCTCTCAACATCTTAGTGTAAGAATTCTAGTAAAGGCCAAAAGTAATGGCTATCAAAGGCCCAGAATCGGCGATAGATTTTAAATATTGCTGTTATAAACTTAGAAAATTGCCATACTAGCAAGTTTTGTGTTACAGTGCTTATTCTGAAAACTATGAAGTTCAAGACACAAATATTTGTCATATTTAGTGATTTCAGTTCTCAATGATTTGCTATAAAACCAGAAGTTTTTGAGGAACAGACCAGAAATATGAGGCAATAATGTGAGCTTGTGCAGAATTCTGGACATTTGAGAAGTATGCAGGTTTACAGGAAGGGGGGATGCCTTTTGTATGTAATACATTTGAGTAATGCTGGTAGTGGTTTGTGGTGCAGGCAGGCCTTGATTAACTAATACTAGAGTTTGTGTGGCAGAGTTTTGAAAATGCATTTTGGCCATGTTTCAATACCCATCTTATTTCACTTATCTGATTATAATGTAACTTAGTCATCAGGGATTTCATTTACAGAAGTTTCAGATTCTGTTTATTATGTACAGTTTGCAAACAGAAGCTTGTGTTGGTCTTTCCAGAGTTGATGCATCTCCAAATACATGCATGGCCCACTGAGCATCTTGCATGGTGGAGCACGTTCTTGTGGCACGTAGTGTATATGAGTAAAGACTGGGCTACAAGATTCGTAGCCTGCATGCTGTGTGCTGGAAGCAGCAACGAGGTAGTCTAGTCCACTGAGCGTTACTCCTTTTTAGTGCATTGTTTGGAAAGCAGGTTAAAGTTACAAGTTCCTAATGACCTACATACATTTTGGTTCCTATGTACCCCACTTGCACAGTGTACAACTCTGAGTAAGTCATTTAAGTAGATCAAGACTTCTGGGTTAATTGTGAAATCAGAATCATTTTTCGATTGTACCAAGTCAGTAAATAAAATAAATACCAATGTTTTGTCAATCTACTCGTATATCAGCTTTAGTTTTCATATGACATATTTCAGATTACATGTAGGACCCAAGGTAAGCGCTCCAGCATTACCACGGTTACTGCAGTATATTTTTCTCTGTCCATTACACTTTGTGTCCTACAACAAGTGCACAGTTTGCCACAAAGCTTGCATTTCAGTTGCATGTTCAGCCTGTCCTACTGATAATGCAACATTTCTGTTAGTTTCATACCTGCTGAAAGAGGTGGGTAGTGCACTGTTTGTGTTATCAGCAAATCTTTAATTTGTTTCACAACCGGTGTGCACTAGCTCAC
Source organism: Protopterus annectens (assembly GCF_019279795.1). NCBI lineage: Eukaryota > Metazoa > Chordata > Ceratodontiformes > Protopteridae > Protopterus > Protopterus annectens. The sequence goes on along the minus strand of NC_056728.1, from coordinate 25,235,670 downwards.
TGGTTATGCAGCACGTCACTGAATGATTCAGAGTTTAAACATGCACTCATTGAGAGCTCACATTAAGGGTTAGTGACCTTTTAACTTTATTTCTGTATTCTTTTGTAATTGCAGTCTTTCCTAACCCTATACAAGAAAAAGGTCTGTCCAGCCAGTGAATAATGATTCCAGATCTTTCTCACAGCTGAGAACAAAAAAACTGTTTTTCTTCTTCTAATAAGCTTCTAATGTCTGCAGCTGAGTTCAGGTTTAACATGTTTTTTTTTCTGTTCCCCATCATTCTGCCCTCTTGTCACTTTACCTTGACTCAAAGGTAGTTTTTGAGGTACTGCTTTTCCTGTAACAGTAACAATTTTGGAAATAAAGTAAGAAAGCAAGCCATTCCTGTCTGGCAGCCCTTTTTCAAACAGCTCCCTGTCACATCATCATTGTCTTTATTCAGCCTGTTCAGGTAGTAGTTCCAAAACAAGCGAGAGAGGAAGGGAGGAACCATTTTCAGTCTATACTTAATGAACTGTGTTGTGGATCAGGTTATTTTATGTACAAATATTTCTGTTCAGTGAGACACCTCAGTACAGCACACTTGGAATGTCATGCGTGTGAGTCATACATGGTCTTCACAGCTGACTATACAGACCAAAGATGACATTGCACCTTGTCCAGTTAGATAAGGAATGCTGTTCACAAGTAAAGGTCAGTCTTCACATTTTGTACACTTTTACATGGACCAACCTACATCCCACTGCACATGCCTCCATTCAAACTGAACTGAGCGCAAGCATATATTTTAGCATGAGAGTGGTTGTCTCAGCCTATGTGAAGCAGACCCCCAGATTGATCGTAGTAGGTCCAGCCCTCAAGTGAAGCATTATTGTGCACCTTCAGCTGGGAAATGCCAAAGAACCCATTCACTGACCGCATCAGTTACCACATCTTTTACAGGCATCTAGCACTTACAGTGACGCTCCTGCACATGACCTGCAGTAGTGAGGGACTCTAGGAATGTGTCGCTGTTACTTTTCTGACGACATGCATTGCTGGCCCCCTACACTGTTTGCATTGGTGAAGCACAGTATATAGATTTGAATGGTCTCTGTACCACATGCATGCCCATCTGCATCTTTGCTCCAGTAGTGCAAAGTAACATACCTGTAAAGCTACCAGTTCCCTTGGTTGTCCATCTTACTCTGTGAGGGTTATCTGCTGTATTGATGCAGACTACATACCATGTGTTTGTATTTGTCTTTGTCTTTAATTTCTTGATTAATGTTAGCTAATGTAACTGATATTTGCTATTAAAATGGTGTATGTAGTAGAATTTGTAACTTGTCTGGAGCAGCTGAACAGTAAATATATACATTTCTTTCTAACTCTTGTAGAGTGCGTTTAGTAGAGAGGGGGTCTCCACATAGCTTGCCACTCATGGAGTCTGGAAAGGTGAGTTGTGTTTCAGCTGTAACATTACATTTAGTTATGAACTGCGCTTGCGTCCTTTGTCACTGATGTTTTGGCTTTCTTCTGTGCATTATTTATTAGTCCACTTTTCTTTAACTTTATATTTCTGAAAGTTTGCTGCTGTATTGCAGAACTTCTAGAAAGAAGCCTGTAACAGTTGCTTGTGACTGATTGTTATGTCGTGTTTTATTGACTGCTTGGGGCCCACTAGATTTTAGTACGAAAAGCTGCACTGTTGACTCCAAGCCTTTGTTTCGGTGTCTCTGCATATAACTGGCAATGGCAGACAGTAGTACTACTGTTACACTGCCTGGTTCAGGGGACACTTCAGTAGCTGTGCTTTTCTGAAAGCAGGGTTTGTAGATTTGTTTTCAAGATGGTCTCTGTCAGCAGATGGTATTAAAGGCAAAGCGTAACCACAAATGTTAACTGTACCATGGGGGTAGAATTTTACAGCATTAGCCATCAACATGTGAAGACATGGCCTGCAAAAGGTAATTTGCTCATTTGGTACATCAGAATTAATGCTTGTGTATTGCACCTACTGTTTCAAATCATTTTGCTACTTTTTCTTCAGGTTTCCCTGCTCTATGATGTCGAGCACATTGGATCAATTCTTTACATTTGCAAGTGTGTTGGCAGTTTACTTCAAAACAAGATATTACATTGTTTCTCTCTCCCCCCTTTGAGGGGGAGGGGACTGAATAAACTTATCTTTGAAATTTACATCAAAAATCTTAAGACTGCTATGGTCTATATCAGGCCCCACCAGGAAAGTCACCTGAAACTAATCATGATGCAGGCAGTGATCTGATTGAAGGACTGAACAATAAAGACTGCTGGTGATTGGGTGATTTAATTTACTGAAACAAATGCTATTTTTTTTCTAAATCTTAACCTGTGATGACAGGCGTTTCCCTGTAGTTTAGTTTTAAAAATTAGAAGTTCTATGGTAAATTTAGCATTTTAAGAAATACCCACGAAAGACTAATCACATTAAACCTATGCATTATTAATTGAGTTGTAGTTGTATAAAGTTTTATCTGATGGTTGCAAGGATCTGGAGAAGCCTTGTTTATTGGGGTGAAAGTGCTTATCAAGTGCTTATGAACAGCTCAGAATCAAAGAAATGGCACCTTTGTGTGTGTGTTTTTTTTTTTTTTTTTTTTTTTAAGATGTCTCCGAAATTTGTCATGTTTTGCAAATGCAGTATCATTAAACTTTCTAATTTGAAAAATGCTGACCTTACATTTCTTTTAAAGAGGAAGAAAAGCTGATTACTTTGGAGACGAGATTCTGCCCTCGTGTTTAAAAAGAAAACTTGTAGGCATTGTTGAAAAGTTTTCTTTAGCTCCTTGAGGTCTCGTTTCTTCTGGTTTTGACATCTTTAGCAGTGATCCTTGAGTGTGCATTTCCTTATTCTTATTAGGTCAACACTTGTAGAGGTGTAGTTTTACTTGTCAATTGTGTGATTTATCTGTGTTCACGTTATCTGTTACCGTTGTGACATCTGAGATTCTTGCCTTCAGGGAGCCTGACAACTGTCCCAGGTTTGAGAGTTCTATCTTCCCCCTTCTGGCTTCAGCTGAATCCCTCCAACTTGGATTTGAAGAAGGTGGTATAAGGAAGGGCATCAGCCAGTGCCATCTTTCATATTTTTTCTTGCAGTTTTAAGATTGTATGCTCCTGCTAGTTTTCAGTCAGATGTGCTGACCTGCATCCAGGGATCTAAATAACGACCCTGTTGCAGAAATGTTTCTATTTTTGCTTTGCTAGTGCTTATAGATGTCTGGTAGTGAAACTAAAAATGTCAGTAGGTTTCCATTCTTACGCCATCAGTACATGCTACATATCTCAACCTGTCCAAGGCTTTTGACACTGTCCACCTTGCTGGCATTATTGAAAATAAACTTCAAATAAACCCCTTTATCGTCTGTTGGATTGCAAATTGGCTCTCAAACAGATCTCAGTTTGTGAAAGTTGCCGGGTATCCTTTTTGAAGGTAAGGGCTTAACTAGTACAGTACAGTGAATTCGGGTACAGGGTTTCTCCTCTTCTGAATTTATTTTGAAGACATCAGAACTGTGATTGCCTAAGTTTGCAAATGACTGGAAGATTGGCACTGCTGTACCCTTTCATTGTTACTAAACAGCTCCAACAAGGGTGTGGTTTCAAGTTATATATATATAAAAAAAAAATACAACATAGCATTTGGAAAAAAGTCCTACTTCATGCTTTTTATAAATGGTACTTCTCTTTAGGCAGACACCATCGTTGTATGTGGACAGATCTCTTATTTGGTCATCATATTTCCCGTACTGTGGTGGTGGTGCTGCGGTAGCGTTGTCGCCTCACAGTAAGACGTTGTCCCGTTCGATTCTCAGCTACAGCGTCTTCTGTGTGGAGACGTGCGTGAATGGGCATACCTTCGTTGAAGGTTGTGCGTCAGAGCTGGCAACTCGGCATGTAAAAATCTACTGCCAATCATTAGCGGACCGGAGTTTCGCTGTGGCGACCCCTAACCGGGAAAAGCCGAAAGACACATTTCCCGCCATAGTCCAGATATCCTCCTATCTGTCCCATTTAGTCTCCAAGACAGTATCCTCAAAATCCAAAGAAGTTGTCACACCACTGTACAATTCCAGTGTCCGACCCATTGTTGACTTCATTGCCTCTTTTGGTATATAGAAATCCAAGCATATCACTCAGCTGGAAAGACCCTAAAGATTTTTGGGAAAATTGAAGACTTTTATCCCTTCAACTATTATTTTACTTTATTTTTATTTTTATTTTTATTTTACATTTGATGACCGGGCTAGTCTAACTGGATACATGTCCATTTTCAGTAGAGGCCCGGGGAGAAAAGCTCCAAGCATAAGAATAACAATATAACAAGCAAACAAGTAAAATAAAGTAATAAAGCAACAGTACCATAGTAACATAGGTAAAATGAGAAAAGCAAATGGGACTAACAAACGGTGACTACAAAACATTTAGGCAAAAGCCAGACCAGACATAAACAAGCAAATGCACTATACAGCACCAGGGCAATTGCAGAAAGAACAAAGTTCCCAAATCCTATCAAATTACTAAGAATAAAGCAAGAGGAGAGAAATAAGTTTTGGAGGCAAGAGGGAGGGGTAGGGTTGAAATAGGAGTGAAATACAAGTTTGTCTGGGTTTGCACAAGGACAGAACCACTTAGTTTTTAGATGTTCTTTTATTTGTTTTTTGAATTGAGAAGCAGATGCTAGGGTAGATAGTTCATGAGGGAGCTGATTCCATTTTTTTCCTATAGTGTTTGAGAAAAGAGAGTCACCAACTTTGTTGTTTGATTTAGTTAAGGAGACAAGTAGTTTATTTGCAGAATGTAGTGTAGCCAGATTTTTATATGGAGAGATCAGATTAGAGAGGATGGGGGTATCGTTGGGGTGGTATAGGATCTTTTGTGTCATAAGTAACTGTTGACAGAGTATATGGTTCTGTATTTCTAACCATCCTAGTTTAAGGTTAAGGCAGTGGTGGGTTTTAAAGGGAGAGCATGTGATGAATCTAGCAATACTATTATAGCAGGTAGATAGTTTGGAGATGTTGTTTTTTGATAGGTTGGTATATATAGCAGAGGCATAGAAAAGGGTAGAAATGAGGTGAGTTTGTGCGATAGTTTGCCTGGCTGATGGTGTAAGGAAGGGTTTGATTCTGTAGAGGGTACCAAGTTTTTTGTTAACAGTCTTTATGGTGGAGTTAATATGGTCATCAAAGTTAAGATGATTGTCGATTGTGACACCTAGTAGACGGGTGGTAGTATCTGGTGCTATATTAGTAGCATTATTGGAGGTTATAGAGAAGAATGGAGTGGGTGACTTATGAGTTGGTGTAAAAAGTAGTAGTTTTGTTTTTTTTTTGGATTCAGGAGAAGACGATGTTGCATGAACCAGTTTTCTACTTTTTGGAATGCAGTTTGGGTTAGGGATTGGAGTGATGGTATATTATTGGTAGTACAGATTAAGGTAGAGTCATCTGCATATTGGATGCAAGTGGCGTGGGGTATGTTCAAGTGGAGATCGTTAATAAATAAGGAAAAAAGAAGTGGACCTAAGATAGAGCCTTGAGGGACTCCAATATTAACAGGAAGTAAGGAGGACAAATTGTTATCCCAGAGTACAGCTTGCTGTCTATTTTGAAGATAACATCTGAACCATTGTAATGCTTGTAGGTAGCTTATCCTAATAAGCACAACTGTCTTTAGTGTTAGTAGCGTACTGGCTATTCCAAGGTGCACTTTTCATGCTATTGAAGTCCCAAGAGTATTTGACCTTCTGTTTCTTCACAAAAACAGTAGCTCCACAAACACCCTCCACCAGGGACCTAAATCTACACCAAAAATTAAACAAGGTTCACTGGAGGGATAGAGTCCTAGCTCAGTGTATTCCCAGCCTATTATGTTACCACTACATGTCAAAGTAGTATATTGCCTACTGTTTAAGATTAGTCTTGATTGAATAGGTAAGTATAAATTTTCCCCAAAGTTGTCGTGTGTAGCCGTAATGTGTTTGAGAGGTGAGCACTGCTAAGTGCATGAAAAGGGCAGCAAGAACATTTAGGTATGTCTACTTAAAGATGTATATGGCTAGGCCTTTATGGTCCCCATGATCACTTGCCTAGTACTGTGCCTGTGTTTACTGTTTGTTCTGTCTAGACCAAGAGCATGGCATGGGCATTTGTACACAAAAGAGAACAATCCAGCATCACACAGAAAATCTCTGAGGTTGTCTCACTCAGAGGGAGCGTGCATACTTGTTCCCATTCAACCATGGTATCAGCCAAGGCCTTCCTTAAATGAACACCTTTGGTGAAGCACCCTAAGGAGAAATGAAGGAAAACCAATCACAGAGTTGGAGTCCAAGTTTTCAGAGACCCAGTGACAGAGATTGGAGAGACACATCTGTATCACATTACACTGAGTCTGCTGCTGCCAAAGCTCTGGTGTGAGACCCCTTTGGGAGGCTGCCATACTCTTTGCTACTGTGTCAAATCATTACAGATGAAATCCAATGTGCTGTTGGTCAGTCCAAAAACCTTTCTGAGGGTTGTTGTATCTGATGCCACGATTGTTGTCATCAAAAGGAAGAGTGAGTTAGTGGAGTGTAGAGGTGGCATATGCCTGCCTCTAACTTGATGGCCTGCAAGATGGCTGTGCTAGTACTTTTAAGGCCTAAAATGTCAATGCATGTACCCATGTTATTACACATACATAAAAGTCATTAATGTACATATACCCATGTCAATTATTCAATATATGTGAAATGTAGTAAAAGTGTCAGAAGAAACAAGTCCTCATTCGTCCAAGCCCAAATAAACAGTGCACACTGGACACACACAAATCTGAACAGTGCCTCGTCCCATGCCATTATGCAGGCTACATTATAGAACCTTTTCCAGCTGGCCCAAGATTTTGAGTTTTTTTGAAATCCAAGCAGCTGTCATAGGGATACTTGCAGTGGCAGGTGTACTGCTAAAAGGAGAAATATGGATCGCACCCCAGAGGAGGATTTAAACACCCCTGATTCAGAGGTGGATGAGCTTGCATATAAAAAAACAGATGCATTCATCCTCTTACTTTGAATCTGACTCCAAGGACAGCTTTATCTACTTCACCACCAGAGGATGTCTCATTTGGAGTTACCTTTCACAGGATGAAGGTCTGCTATAAATGAGAAGCAAAGATGCTGTTTGCAGGCCCAGCTAAAATACAAGGGCATTATAGCCTGCCTAAGCTGAAGCCACTTGCTGTACCTCCAGACTTAGAAATACTGAAAGATGTGTTCGATCATGGTCCCCTAGGAAGTGTGACCATTTCTGTAGGGTCCAGGAATTCCATAAGTTTTTGCATAAGTGCCCTTTAACTGATCTATTTGTAGTGTCCCAGGATTCTGACAACAGTATCTCTTTGGCTGCCCTAGGAAACCTATTCCCAGTGACTGAGAAATCAGGGTACTCGATCATTTTTGGGGAAAAATGTATACGTCAGCTTCCCTGGGTCAGGGCCCACAACTGCCGGATCTGCATGATCTGTGGATCTGTTTCAGTAATCTGTTTTAGCTCACCTGAAGTCTAAGGCAGAGCTCCATGAAATGTGGTTGTGATGCACTGGATGTGACAAGTACCAACAATTTAAGTGGTGTTCAGGTATATGAGCTTGGCAATACCAAGCCAGTTTCAGTAGCCCTTGCTGAGTGGGTAGGGTAGGAACACACACAGTAAAGAGGAAGGTGTTGAAGGCCCCCCACTGTTATGCAACTGTCCACACCAGCAATCAGAAATAGGGGTTAGGGCCTAAGTAGACACACCCCTAATTTTACACATCTAAGATGCAGGTGTGGCACAAACTCCTCCCTGGCTTCCTCAGCAGTGCCTCCCCCATTAGCTGCCACCTTCTTGCTTGTGTCTCCACATGCAATGAAGAATGAGTGGACTTTAGACTAATGAGGAGCTGATTGATAGTTGGCCAGCACAGAAGAGAAAAGGCACACAAGAAAAAATTCTCAGTGACTCTCATCCTTTCACACACCATTGGAGGCTTTCTGACATAACTAACCAAAAAGGAACAGGACTGGAAAACAAATCAACAGTGAACTACAGCAGTACACGAAAAAAAAAATGCTGGGTTTCACTCGCCAAAAATGTATTAATCTTAAAACATTTTAAACTTAAAAGCTTTTGGGATAACCCTTCATCAGTGTATAAAACTACTTGTACACAGCCATCTTTCTTATATAGTCACATGAGTAAGTCAACCAATCACTAAGATAATTAAATGTATATGCATCTAAAAACAGTAGTATAAATACACAAACAAGAACACATTTTATATATATATATATATATATATATATATATATATATATACACACACACACACACACACACACACACACACACACACACACACACACACACACACACATATATACATGCACACACGTGCACACACACAGTGGATACAAAAAGTGTACACACCCTTGTTAAAATGTCATCTTTTGTGATATGAAAAAATGAGACCACACTAAATCATTTCAAAACTTTTCCCACCATTTATGTGACCTATAACCTGTACAATTCAATTGAAAAACAAATATTTTTAGGGGGAAAAAATATAAAAAACAAGAAATGTGCAATAAGCTGGTTGCACAAGTGTGCACACACCCTTAAATTAATACTTTGTTGAAGCACCTTTTGATTTAAGTACAGCATTCAGTCTGCTTGGTTAAGAGTCTGTCAGTATGGCACATCTTGACTTGACAATGTTTGCCAACTCTTCCTTGCAAAAACTCTCCAAATTTGTCACATTGTGAGGGCATCTGTTGTGCACAGCCCTCTTCAGGTCATCCCACAGGTTTTCTATTGGATTTAGGTCTGGGCTCTGGATGGACTATTCTAAAACTTTAATTTTATGCTGGTGTCTCCTCATGCAGTGTAGAACTGGTATACTCGAGACTAATGAAAAAGCACACACAAGAAAAAATGCTAAGTGCATCTCATCCCTTCACTCCCCATCGGAGGCTTTCGGACATACCTGAACAGTCCCTTAACTAATATATATATAATATCATGTTATAGATATGTGCAACATTAGCCAGCTTAAGATCAAAGGTCGTAGGTATCACTTAAAACACTGATCCTATGCCCCAGCTTCTACACCTGCCATGCTGTAGGGAATATGGCCAGAAGAGAGAAAAACTGTCCTGAATGGCTACCATTAATATCAGTTTAGGTATTTGTCATTGAAGCATCTTCTCTCTTACTCCGATACTTTTCCATTCTAAGAATGTGTTAAACTGATTTTCAGAGATACCAGGATGCTAGAAGCCAACTGTTTCTGGGATATGCTTCTGAGCTTTCTCCTTTCTTTCCTTCTACTCTATCACGTGAAGAAATTGCATCAAGCCAGCATATCTGTGGACATGTGGTTTGGTAGGATCTGTCCTTGAAAGAGAAGGAAGTCTCTTCCATAACACCTCTCTTCACAGAATCTTCTACCTTTGGTGTAGGCGTGGCCAAGAAGAGTGTTTTTTTTTGTTTGTTTTTTTTTCCCCTTTCCTGAAGAAGTGGACTTGAGGATTTCTATTCTAATTTGTTTGAAGTGTGTTGGATTTAATTAATGCACAAGTATAGCTAAAAACCTACTGCAAATGTCCATGGTAGTCTCACATTTTCTGACTCCTATTTGGGATGCATTAAAGGAGAGCATTGGATAGGTTCAGAAGGCGCTTTACTCCATTTTGTTTAATTTCCATAACACCTGTCTCACTTTTTGTATAGCAGGCTTTGCATCATGGTGTAGTCTAAGACATGAGTGATCCACATCTAGAAGAAGGGGGACCCACAGACTTGACTACTGATGGAAAATAGCAAAGAGCACATTGGATAAAAGGGCTAGTAGGCTGTTATCTCTCTCTCTAGTGTGTGGGTAGACTGTATAAAGAAAAGGACTTGGGGGTTGGTGTAATAGTTGAGTTGTTTACCTCATAAGCACAAGGTACAAGGTTTGATTCACCCCTTTGAGGGAACTTAGCTAAGCTTAAAATGGCCCACAAGGGAAGCTAATTTAGTAATTCCTGTGAACCTATGAAGTCGGAATGAGTATTAAAAAAAAAAAAAAAAAAGTAATAGTCTCAAAACTGCCAGCTACATTAGCACTAATGGATATAGCCCTGGCTATGACCTAGGCAACCATAGTTCAAGTAGTGCCTGTGCCACCTGTTGGAGCTGGTTCTGGTGGTGAGGAGGAGAGTGACATAGTTTAGGTGAATGGAGACTGTTGATCCCACAGGACCACCATGTTTAAGGCAGCATGATTGTATTCACGAATGATATGCCCTTGCTGACTCCCATTGTATGATTCCTGGGCGTGTTACCAGGTGTGTGCAGTTAGGGGGTAGGGCTAAAAAAAAAAACTGCCCTGAATGGCTTCCACAACTGACATCCCCTTTTGGTCTTTTCCTGGCCAGGTGATGGGTGATAAGTGATTCAGTAGACTAAAAAGTCAGATGGCAGGCAAGGTGGTTTGGGGTAAAAACATGAAAGCAGAATCCTGAGGACCATACATCCAGTCTTTCAGATCCATCTACCACCTGGTATGTATATGCACTAGGAGGTTAGATCTTGATGCATTGTTTGAGCTTTAATGCCAGGTTCTAGTTTTTGAACTTCCCAGCTGATTTGCAGCTTAATGTTTTCTTAGTCCACTCACCCCTAATCAGTAACGTGAAGGAACAGGTGTTCATGCATGGAGATCATGGTCAAGGTACAATAACTTTTAATGAATTGTACCATTTAGAAAAGGCAAAAGAACAATATGCTTGTGTCTTCTGTGGACAGAGTTCTCATAGTGTTGAGGGGTGTTTGACTTGCATTCCTTCCAGCTTCTTGAGCAAAGCAGTACAGTGGTACTGACCAGTCATTCATGCACTACTACTTGTGAAGGGAGTTTTTTTTCCTTAATGGAGTTCTCAAGAGGTTCCCAAATTGAAAGTTATGTTTTTCTACATTTTTTTGTATCCCCAGAATGATCAGAGACTTTAGTTGTGTCCCCAGCGAAGGAGGGTTTTGAGTACAAGATGTTGATGCATCACACTTTCCCTGACTTTTGAAAAAGGATTGAATGGCATGACAGACATCTGTCTGCATGTTGAGTTGCCTTGCTCACTAGCATTCCTGAGGTTCAGTATGCAAGCAGAATGTATGCAACCTGGGCATTTGTGTATCTCGTGTGCTTAAACACTTGTATTTAAACACAATAGCAGCCATCCTTTGCAAGACGCAGGTCCATGGTCTAACATCACAACCATCAGAGTCTCTGATCAGGTTCATCCTGTCTTCCATTTTGTTTTGTTATTCTTGTTTCATAAGCTTCTGCCATTGGTAATATTTATGCTCTATTGTAGTTTACCAGTGAACTTACAGCCCTGCATTTTGAGCATAATTAGGCCTTAAGACCGACCAGTTCCTTTCTGTCACTTGCACAGTTCAAACCTCAGTTTTGATTTATGCCATGGAAAAAGTGTTGAATTCTGTGTCTGAGCCAGCAGCACCCTCTTTGTCTTTGTGTGGCTTATAGAAAATGAGCTAAGACGTGTGCTGAGCGAGAAATACACAAGATGCACTACCATATGTGCTACAATATCAACAGGCCACCTGTAAACAGGGCTGGGAAGTACTTATGTCTTGTGTTGTTTACTAGGTAGATGGTGGCATTTGAAAATTCCAAGCAGTTATCAGTTAGGAATACCTCCAGTCACCTCCAGAACTTGGCTGGTGCTCCATTGGAAGGCTTTACAGTCTGAGGGCAGGCCTCAGTCCAACCCCCTTGAAGATTTCATTACTCGAAATGTCACAGACCAATTCTTTTTTAGCAAGAGTTCTAATTGACTCCTTTATTCCTCCTTGGCAGACCATGAGTGATTCTGAGGAGGTGTACTTATGTCTTGTGTCACCTAGGATGTATAATTGGCACACTTTCCCTGCTATGCCAGCCACAGCACACTATAGCAGCTGGTTGGTCGTGGAAAGGAGCCTGTTGTCACTTGACTGTAGAATGGTCACAGAACATGGCGCCAAGGATCTCTGAATCCAAACGTCCCCTCAGCCAAATGCCATTTTGCATTTAGTAGCCTGGGTAAAGGTAGGCCATTAGGTCCTTCTGTATCTGGACTTAAAGGTTTAAGCATTTGGATTCATGCAGATATTTGAAGCCTTGTTAGGACCTGTCCATGTTGACACAGTATTGCATACTTATGACTTGATAGTAGAGCCAGGCTCGCTGCATGCTTCTCAGGTCCTTGTTAATACATTTATTAGGCATGCCCAAGATGGTCAGCTCCCCATTACCCTACTTTCATCTGAAGCAGATGAATGACCTAAGAGGAAACCTCTGCCAGCCCAGTGCTTGCAGCCTTGACTGTTTGTGAGGCAGGGGGTCTCCATGGTTGGCAGCTTAGAGACATTAATTTCAAAGGACCTGTAGTTTTTCAATGTAGTTGCAGGCAGCCACATCTTAAGGGAAGTGGTACAACCACTCCATCCTACCGAGCACATGACATTTTGGCAGCAGCAGGAAGCATGTGCAGCACAGAGCATAGACTTCCATGATTTTGTAGAGCGGTCCTAAGCTAAGAACATCCAGAGAAGAAATCACACCACTTGCCTACAACGGAATGTCTTTTCAAGGTTCAGCTGATACCATGGCCACATCCTTGAACCAGAGTAAATCCACATTCTCTCTCCATTTGGTAGATGATGTTACTGAGAGCAGATAACAGAAGTAACCAGTTCTGCATAGGAGTGGGTCAAGGCAGGAGACGCCAATGAGTAGTAGAAGACATCAGGTCCCTAAATGAACATAAACTATGTGCAGTATTTAAGTAGTCAGAAACAATATTTTAAAAATGTTTAGCTCCCTGACTGATAGGTGGTGATTTCACACACACAATTGAATGTGCACTGTTATCACACACACAAACACACAGTGAGAATTGCTTCTGCTTTAGCAGCAAAAAATTCCCCATGGTTAATTGTCATTGTCAGCTATGAAAGACTGTCTAAGGCTTAGCCCAGAGCCTCATTTTATTTTAAGGTAACAACATTTTAAAGGAATTTGGGTAGCAGAACCTAGATGGAAATCCATTTCCTTTCCCAGACTCTTAAATTTAAATTAATTAGAAGAGGTTTGGAGTACATAAACAGCAAGTAAGATGTAATTATTTTCCCAGATAATTTAATACCTTAATACTGGCTTCACTCTTCATTGTTAATTGTTGTTCAGGGTTATTTATGTCCGGAGTTAAATTTGGCAGTAAAATGAATCGACACTTATGTAATTAAAGGATTGTTAATAAGTCCTTACTGATGCACTTATTAGGCCTATAGTATTTCCAGCTTTGAATATCATTAGGCACAGCCTTATGATTTGAGGAAACAATTTGAAGATAAAAGTATGTCATTAGAATCCATGGACATTGTCACATTATACAGGGTTGCAGATCATGTGCCTGATGCAGCTGTTTTGCATATACTTTTTAAAGACTGAGAAGGGCTTCTTTCTAGTCCGATGTGGCAAACCCTGTTGACTGAAGTGTGTCGCAGGACGTGGAGATAGTGCAGACAGTGAAGTATGGCATGGCTTCTTTGAGGTCCTTAAAAATGTTTTTGTCTTTGGAAACTGAACCTTGAAAGTCAAATGGTACAGCCCTGTAAATGGAGTGTCCTTGCTTTTATGTTTAGAATAGTGGTAACAGTTGAATGCCCTGTCCTGTCAGTTTCAGCATATGCGTATTGTGCCCTACAAGAAGACTTCTTTATAGCTGTCCAAGGTTGTGCCTGCCAGAAAACCATTTGGTAGCTGTCTAGAGATGCTTGAGGATAATCTGTTTCTGTTTGTCTGTAGTAAGGTGTGCTAGGAGGTGGCAAGATCTGGTGTTTACGTAAAGAAGCCAAGATCTGGTATTTAGGTAAATAAGCTAGAGAGCAACTGCTCTGTGCACCCCTTCATTCATCAGTTAAGAGAAATCCAGAACTTACTATCCCTTGGTAAAGGCAATTCAATCCTTAGTCTCTCTTTTACTCTGGAACACTTGAGAAAAGTGAATGTTCTGTGTTTTCTTGGCAGTTTTGTATTTCTGTGATGTAACAAGATAATTGTCCTGTCTTTCCCTTCATACTGCTTGTTTTAGTTTTTGGGGCTGTAAATGGGTTTATGCCAGAACATCAGCATTCTATTAATTGAGGCTTCAAGTAATGAAAATGGGAAAAAAAAAAAAAAAGGTGACTAAAATGTATTGGCCTGAAAAATTCAGTTCGTTTTCAGTAGATACGATACTGAATATAAAACTTCAAAAGTGATGACTTTTTTAAAATGATTTTGAATGGAGCAAGCTGCCCTGCATTCCTTTTCCTGTTGTATCCTATGCACCTTTTACCCCAACTATTTGCATATTTGTGAGAGTACATGTTCGGGGAGACATTGCAAAACTGCAGAAATATTCCTAAAAAAGTTGCCAAAGATTTTTTTAATGTGCATTTTTAATGAAATATTTGTTTTTAATTCTGTTCCCGTCCACTTTCGGCAGCCAGACATAGAGGAGCACTATGGTATGGTATTGCCAGACTGTGTCCATAACAGAACTGCATTTAACTGCTGTTCAGTCAGAGAATGCACTTTTTGTTAGTGTATTACATTCAGGACCAAGCTTTGTAAGTTTCAGATTTGGCCATTCTGGTATTGTGGATTTTCATTTTAATATTTTCAGATTTACTTTGCTGACACACACCTTGTACTGTAGCCAGTGACTCTTGAGTGCCTTTTCTCTCTGAGTCTGGAAGTTGACAAAGAGGATTAAGGTTGTGACCTGTTAAGCTACTTCTGTGGTGCGCATTTTTTCCTCATTCATTTGCCTCCTCTACTGTGTGACCTTGAGCAAGTCACTTATCTAGGCAGTGCTTTGGGGAAATTGGGAATTTGGGCTAAGCTGATTAATGGTTTCCTGGACTGCATGGCTGCTAACTACATATGAACCTGTCAGAATGTTTGCTGTGACCTTTATTGTGTTTTTCTTGATGGTGGTAAAGCATGAGCTGCTAATGCTGTGCGGAAACTGTTTGACCTGGTAGACCCGTGTCCATGCTGCAGATGGACCCTTTGCTATCTGAGAAGCAGAGTCATTTTCTAATGAGACTGTATCTTTGGGTAAATTCAATTTTTTATTTGTTGGCCAGTGTTAGACCACTGATCCATTCAGACAGTGTTCAGGCTCATCCTGGGTGTATAAACCAACATAAAAACAAATAAGAATACATGGTACAAGTAAGTACCATGACATATCGCATGAGCTAAGCTTAGTATTTTCTGTTGAACTTGATTACGCAAGACGACTTATAGTGAGGATGTACTTTACAAGTATTTTACACATCTACAGGCTGCAGATATGTTTACTTCATGTGACTGAAGAAGAGCCAGAGAAGATCCTGCCATGATCGCATTTGAACATTTTATAACATTTTTTTCTCCTTTGCAACATTCTTGCTATGAAGCATTAGTCTGCAAGTGTAGAAGTTCATTTTTAGCCGGTAGTTAATTATATTATTTTTCTAGTACTTGACCAAATCTTTCATTTCTACAGGTACATTTAAATTACTCAAGTCCCTATCTGATGGTACTTGTTAGCATAAGGGGATCCTTATGATGCCACTAACATTAATCATTTTGACACTTGCTCTCCATTTATAGATCTTGCCTGGTGTGAAAGTAATTATTGCAAACCCAGAGACCAAAGGCCCACTTGGAGATTCCCACTTGGGAGAGGTAAGAAACTGTTGCTTTCCAATTAAGTTTTTGTTCGGTGACCTTTTGTATGTGTATAGATTATTATTTGAGAAAAACAGCATTTTTAATAACCTTTAAACATTTTGTATTGCAGATATGGGTAAGCTGTCCTCACAATGCTACTGGCTACTACACTGTTTATGGAGAGGAGTCCCTTCACTCTGACCATTTCAGTGCTAGGCTCAGTTTTGGAGACACCCAGACAGTGTGGGCACGGACTGGATACTTAGGATTCCTTCGCAGGACGGAGCTCACAGATGCCACTGGAGGTACAGTTGCTTGCAGAAGACAGTTTTCCTATTGCATCCCCTTTTGTTTTTTTTCCATCAGTGGACTTGGTGTTTAATGTGACTTGAATTGATTAACACTGTATTTAGATTTGTTGGTATCGCTGCTGTACCTAGAACTTAAAAATTGAAGTGGGTCTCAAATTCTGGTTGTAAGGGATCATAATTCTGAATGGAACATCAGCTTGAGGATTTGGTTGGGGAGCTGTTTCCAAGGGTGTGAAATAGAAATAATTGTCACCTAGAATGTATATCAACAAAGAGAACAGTTAGAAATTTAAAAACTTTAATCATAAGATGGTAGAACAAATAGTGAACTAGAAAACTTTGGCATCTAACAGGTTTAGTAGGGTCACAGTCTTACTGCCTTGTTTTAGGGTGATTATATGGTGGTGTATTGTGCCAGCAATCATTGGCAGAATTGCAGTAGACTCAGATGGCCATAGTCAGAATAAGAAAAGGAACGCATCTTTGTATTTGTATTTTTTTGATATTTGTTAGGATATGGTTGACCGTACCTTCTCCTCATACACTACGTTCTGTTCAGTGAAAGCTAGAAATGTAAACAACTCAATAACTTGTTTTACATTCCTGTGCAGTGGGCAAACCTCCCTGCATCCCCTAACATATCAAGTTCACCAAACCTCAGGAATAGTCATAGAAGCTGTCTTCTGGTCCCAAGCTGAGCTGGCTTTTGTGTATCTGGCCATTATGAAATGGTCAGATAACTTCCATTATTGAATTACCTTTTTATTAGGAGGTTATTCTTGGCAAATCCTTTTCCACCGTTTGTTTCTAGTTCTACCCTCTTGACTTGAGCTGCTCTTGCTAAAACATCTTATTTAAGTCATCCTTTTTTAAAATATTATGAGTATATATACGTTAATGGAAAAGAAACTGTAGTAACACTTTCCATTGTTGTTGTCATGTACTATGCATATGTTTTTTAACCAGTTTCATTGACCCCAGTATTGCATAAGTTGTTCATTTCCTATCCATCCTTAAAATTCGCTCCTTCTTTTGAATATTTTTAAGCATGTATTGTTCCCACAGATTCCGTTTATTTTCTCCTTACATTTTCTAAAGATACCACCTCCATTTTTTTTGTCCTTTACAGTGTTTAGTACTTTAATTACAGTTGATTTTATATTTTGATTTCCATTTTCTAGTAATTGCTTTTTGCCGACCAATAGCACTAAACTTAGAGAGGTCTTAGTATGTCTGGATAATTCAGATCCTGGATCCCAACTCAAAAGCATAAATTCTGTAGTTGTAGTCATTTGTTCCCCTACAACATTTCTGAAAAATAGTAACACTATTGTGTCTTAACTTTTTTGCTAGCTCTAGCTCTTTGTTAATGTCAGCACTGTCATATTTCTACTTCCATTCTAGCACTAGCTTTTTGTAAATAACAGCACTATCGAGATTGTCCAGCTCTGTTCACTGTAATGCTATGACATACTAGTGAGTATGTAAGGCTGTATTTTTTTCTTTAAAAAAATCATCTGATCTCTCCGCTTTTTATTCTGTTGTATATATTTTTACTGTAATTCTCTGATACTGTAATCTGTGCAATGCTACAGCTATGTAATCTTTCATGCTCTGGAATGTGCAAAATAACTATGGTAATTTTTCTTGTTTGTGCAGTGTATGCATGTTAATTGAATTATTGTATTTGTTTGCACTGGAGCTTTTCTCCTCCGGTCTCCACTGAAAATGGGCGTTGGGTCAGCTGGATTAAACTGGTTAAGAAAAAGACAAGTGAATGAAGTACTATGTAAGGAAGTTTTTAAGTCTGCCCACTCATTATATTCCCAAAAAAGCATGTTCCTATTTGATGTTCTTCGTTTTCCATTGCTGCAGTCCTTACTATTGGGTATAGTCCGCATCCAGTCGGCCCGAATACCAGAGTATAAGGCTGACGTCGGTCAGGGCGCATTAGACTGACGTCAGTACGTCAGGGTACTAATGCGCATGACCGGCGTCACATCCTCAGTCTTTTTTGCCGCGTGGTCCGATGCAGAAGCAGTTTTGCGAGTGCAGGTTGGCGTTCTGAAATATTTCCGAAACCGGAGTTTCAGACCGAATCAGAGTTGGCTAAGTACCCGTTGGGGAACATTTTGGTTTTTCTTGCCTCAGTATTTAACCGGATGTCAGAAAAAGTGAATAACTGTATTTCTTGTGGGAAACAAATACCTCATAGGTATTACCATACATTGTGTATACCTTGTTTAGGGCCTGAGCACGACGTTGTTGGTTGCCGCTCTTGTGCTAGGTTTAACAAACGCACTATTAAGAGGAGGTTAGACTGTGCCAGATTAGTGTTTGGGAAGCGTTGCAATTATAAAATGCCGCCGGATGCTCCGCCCGCTTCGTCCAAGAAGCGCAAGGACAAAACAGCGAAGCCTAGGGTTGATGAACCGGCAGTCCCGGACGCCGGTTCTTTAGGTGGCTCAGTGGAGCCAGAGGTTTTGCCAGGAGTTTCTATGGAGTCTCAGGCAGAAACTTTACTGTTACAGGATGTACCCTCTCAGGAGGCAGGCCAGGATGAGGGGCTTCTCAGGTAACTATTCTTCCCTCTCTTCCCAAAGTAGTTAGAGCCTCCTTCTGTTGCCAAAGCTTCTTTTACAGGTAGGCCAACTTCAGCTTCAGTAGGGGCTTCTCCTAGCCTTCGAGTTCTGTACCTAAGAAACATATGCTTAAAATGGCAGAAGATTTGATTACTATGATTAGCGGTTCTATGGGCCCTCCTGATAAGAGGCCTAGGGTGGAACCAGAGTTTGACAGTTTTGAACAGGGTTCAGGGGCTTCTGAGTCTTCTATGGAAGATTTGCAGGAGTATCCTCATTATTCTGATTCTGATGTGGATGATGCCACTCCTTCGGCTTCTCCTCCTGAGGATTTTTCATTTTCAGAGACTCTGCATTCCATGAGGGAGCACTTTAAATGGGAAGGCCAGGATTACTCTGATTCCAGGAAGAGGCTTAGGGAATTCTTGTTTTTACCCCAGCATAGGCCCTTAGCTATACCTCCTGTGTTGAATGTGGTGGAAGATGTTTTTGCAGAGGCTTCCCTGAACCCTGATTCTTTGCCTCCTGCTCCTGTTAAACCTGATAGGTACTATAGGGTGCCCAAGCTCGTAAGTATTTGTTTAAGAGTCCTAGGGCGGACCCAGAAACTGTTTCTCAGGGGCCTAAAGGTGTTAAGGCCTCTGTGGTTAAAAATCCTGTTCCCACTGACAAAGAGGCAAGGGCGTTAGATAGGTGGGGTAAGAAAGTGTATACTTCTTCCACTCTAGCCATGAGAGCATTGAATTGTCAGTTTCACATGCTGAAATATCAAAATTATCTCCTTTCACAATTGAAATCTAAGGTGGATGCTTTGGCGGAAGGTATTGATTGTAAAGACTTGCTGGATTTTGGATGCTCCTTTACAGTCTGATGTGTTGTTTGGTTCGCTTGTGGAAGCAGTTTTAAAGAAAATGGAGGACAAAGCTAAGTCTATGCAAACTGTTAAAGATTTTTTGCAGGTACAGCCACCGAAGTTTAGTAGAAATTGGCCTGCTAAGGGGTGGACATATCCTGCTTATGATTCCCAGTCTAGGGGTAGGTCTAGACGTGGTAGGGGCAGGGCTCAAGGTTCTTTTAGGCCTAGAACAGGGAGTTCACCTGCTCAGACTTCTGGTGAGGGCAGGGGTCAGTCCTTTCGTAAACAGACCCAATAACCTGCCTTTTCAGCTGCCAGTAGATTCTCGTCTGGCAGCTCCTTTGGAAGGACGACTGTCTCTTTTCAAAGAAAATTGGGATTTAATTACTCAAGACAGATTTTATTTCCATACAATGCCCCTTTCAAAGGCATGCCAGACGTTCCTCCTCCACAAAGAAAAGAGGCTCACAAGCAAGTTTCTCAGTTACTCCAAATGGGGACCATTCAGCCAGTCCCTGTATCAGAAAGGGGCCTAGGATTTTATTCTCGCATGTTCCTAGTACCAAAGAAGGGGAACACGTGGAGACTGCTTTTGGATTTATCTCTCCTCAACACTTCTCTGGACATTCCCAAGTTCAAGATGTTGACGTTACAACAGCTTTTACCCCTGCTGGGCAAAGATCACTGGATGGTAACTTTAGATCTCAAGGAAGCTTACCTTCATGTGCCTATCAGGCTAAGTTACAGGAAGTATCTGCGGTTTCAAGCTGGAGATTCTCATTATCAGTTCTCTGCATTGCCCTTTGGCTTATCTACTGCCCAGAGTATTCACAAAGGTTCTGGCTCCAGTGATAGCTTACTTCAGGCTACAAGGACTTCAAATCTATCCTTATTTAGACGACTGCCTGATTCTGGCTCAAGAAAAGGAAGACCTTCTACAGCATCTGGAATATCTTATAGCAGTGCTAAGATGCCTAGGGTATTCTGTGAACGAAATAAAGTCCAGTCTAGTACCCTCTCAAGACATGTGCTTTCTGGGTGTGAGACTGAATACAGCAGCCCAGATGGCCTTTTAACCCCGGACAAACAAAAGAGTCTATCACTTTACTTCCATCAACTATCTCATCAGTCCGTGCTGACTGCAGAGACAGTCCTTCAAGCATTAGGGTTCATGGCATCTTGTATTCTGGTGCTTCCCAATGCCAAACTGCATATGAGGAAGTTACAATGGTATCTCAAAAATGTATGGACACAGCACTGCCAGGATTTAGACACTGTCATTCAAATAATACCTTGCCTTCAAAGAGAATTTTTGTGGTGGGCTCAGGAATGTCACCTAAACAAGGGACTCTCTGTGACCCGCCAGAGGCGAGTCAAATTTTACCGACAGATGCCTCGGACATTGCTTGGGGAGCTCATCTAACTGGAAAGTGGATACAAGACAAGTGGCCTGCCAGACTACAGCATCTACATGTCAACATGAAGGAGATGTTAGCAGTCCAGTTCGCATTACTGGCTTTCAAGGAGTTACTTCTTCCAGGGCAGGTGTTGATTCTAACAGACAACACAACTGTCATGTGGTACTTCAACAAACAAGGGGGAACACATTCTTATCCTCTATGCAGGCAAGCAATGATTTTATGGGAGACTGCGCTACGCTTGCACCTAACTCTTCAGGCAAGGTTTCTGCCAGGAGCACAGAACTCCTTAGCAGATGTGTTAAGCAGACAAATCATGGATCCCCACAAGTGGAAACTGGATCTTCATGTATTTCAGAAATTGACAGTGTCATGGGGAACTCCAGACATAGATCTGTTCGCTTCTCCACTAAACCACCAGCTGCCACAGTTTTGCACAAAGGGGTTTCATCACACAGCTTGGAAAGTGGATGCTCTGTCTTTCAGTTGGACAAACCTTCATGTGTATGCCTTTCCACCTCTGCCTCTTCTTCCAAAGGTACTGTTAAAGGTCAGACAGGACAGGCCAAGGATGATTTTGATAGCTCCAGATTGGCCTCGGCAACACTGGTACCCTCTACTACGGAGTCTGGTAAAGAAGCCTCCATGGCCTTAACCTTTGATTCCACATCTGTTATCCCAGCAGGACGGTCATCTGCTCAATGTCAAGCTTCACTCTCTTCATCTGACAGCCTGGCATATTCTGTGTTGAAACACAGCAGGTCTCAACTTCCTCGACAAGTTGACATCTTGGAGGTCATAGTCTCCCTATACTCATCACTCATCAGACCAATGATTGAGTACAATGCCCCATTCGGAATGTATCTGACCCGACACTTGCAGCAGCTGGAGAGGCCACAAAAGTTCCTCACCAAAAGGATAAAGGGTCTCAAACATCTGTCCTATGCTGCCCGACTGAAAGAACTCCAGCTCTATTCAGTCGCTTGCTCAGAGGTGACCTTTGCCTAACATACAAGGCCATGTCAAACCCAGATTTGATGAATATGCTTCACCTCAAAAAATCTAGATCCGTCAGAGCCACAAGGGCGGGAGACTTAAACCTCGACACGGCTATTAATAGGACGTGCTGGAGGGATAGATTCATCACCCAAAGACTCCCTATGCTGTGGAATAAAATCCCGGTATATGTGAGGCAGAGCACCTCGCTGGCCTTGTTCAAGAGAAATCTTGACCAATGGATGGGAGATCGCAGATATACCCCAGGGATTACCTCAGTGTCACTGCTCAACAGAGGCACAGCAAAATAATGGGTATAGTTCCCCATACTAAAGGGGTGGCGTAAGCCACAAAACTATGGGCTAGGCTTGTAAATGCCCTCGGGCAGATAGCCTAGTATGAACCTATGAACCTATGAACCTAAGTTTTAAATGTGATTATGGAAGCTAGAAGACCTAGTACGAGGAAAGTGTACGCAGCAAAATGGAAGAGATTTTTATTTTGGAGTAAAGCAAAGAATTTGGAGATTTCTGAGCCTAATTTGAGTATGGCTCTTCAATATCTTACTGAGTTACTGGACAAGGGTCTGTCCTTCTCTTCCATTAAGATTCATGCTGCAGCAATCTCAGCTCACTATGATTGTGACCCACCATTATTTTCGCATCCTTTGTTCAAACAGTTTCTTAGAGGGGCAAAAATATAAGACCCCACGTAGAGCTCCTACTCCTGCTTGGGATCTCAATTTTGTGTTGGAAAACTTACTCTACAACCTTTTGAGCCTGCGGCTACTGCTGAATTGAAATATTTGTCATGGAAGACTGCTTTTTTGTTGGCTATTACTTCTGCAAGAAGGGTGTCTGAGTTGCAGGCCCTTATGGCAGTCGAGCCCTTTTGATTTTCCATAAGGATAGGGTATCATTACGCACTAATCCTTCCTTTATGCCTAAGGTGGTTTCTAGTGTGGCTTTAAACCAAACTATTCATTTGCCTACTTTTTATGCAGACCCCAAAATAAAGGGGAAAAGATTTTGCATACTTTAGATGTACACAGGCAATTGCGTTATTACTTAAGCAGGACTAAGGATTTTAGGCAGTCTCAGCAGTTGTTTGTTTCTTTTGCTTTGAGTTCAGGGCAAGCCTGTGTCAAAACAAACTATTTCTAGGTGGATTGGCTTTTGCATTGCATTTTGTTATTCCCATCATGGCAAGGAGGTTCCAGCTGGGATTAGGCCTCATTCCACTAGGGCTACTGCCACTTCAACAGCATTTCTACGAGGGGTGGCCACTAAAGATATTTTGGAAGCAGCTACTTGGAGTTCAGTGCATACTTTCTCTAAGCATTATCACCTTCCTATCTACTCTAAGTCTAGGGCTGGTTTTGCCACAGCTGTTTTGCAAGGCATGTTGTCAGCTCCTGCTTCTTTCTGATTTGCCAGCCTCCCTTACCTCTGCTTTGGGATTCTACCCAATAGTAAGGACTGCAGCAATGGAAAACGAAGAACATAGTACAGTTTTGTACCTACCATAAATGTAGATGTTCGAGGATTCCATTGCTGCAGTCCAATTTACCCTCCTCCTTCCCCTCTGTGTTAGGGGTGGTTGTGTAGGTGAGTTTACCTGCTTATATTTTTATATATATTGTTCATGTTTTGGTGCAGGTATTTTGGGCCTTGTCTTTTTAGGGTCTTCTGACATCTGGGGCAAGAAAAGACTGAGGATGTGACGCCGGTCATGCGCATTAGTACCCTGACGTACTGACGTCAGTCTAATGCGCCCTGACCGACGTCAGCCTTATACTCTGGTATTCGGGCCGACTGGATGCGGACTATACCCAATAGTAAGGACTGCAGCAATGGAATCCTCGAACATCTACATTTATGGTAGGTACAAAACTGTACTTTTCCCTTCGCCATCATACCTGTAACAATTGTTTTCTTGAGACAGAATTCTCTAAAGTCTGCATGGGGTATAAAAACAGTTCCATGCAAACATCTACAACGTTTTGTTTATGTTGCATACTTGGGAGCTGCACAGATGTATTTCCACTGCCGCGGTGGTGCAGCAGTAGTGTTGTTTCCTCACAGCAAGAAGTTCCCCATGTCGATTCTTGGCTGGAGCACTTTCTGTGTGGAGTCTGCATATCCTCCCCGCGGTCGAGTGGCGTTCGAAAGATATGCGTTGAATGGGCGTGCCTTTGTTGAAGGTTGGGCATCGAGCTGGCTCCTCGGCACCCGTAAAAAAGTCTACTGCCAATCATTAGCAGACCGGAATTCCGCTGTGGCAACCCCTAACTGGGAAAGGCCGGAAGTAGTAGTAAATTGCCTTTCCACAATGGTTTCTAATCTCTTCTTATCAATTCCAAGAGTTGTCATGAAACATTTTATGTATACCGTAGTAATTGTCTGTTTTTAACAGCAGCTTCTGTTCTAGACTCTGCTAAAACTCAGCCTCAGCTGGGGTTCCACTTGGCACTTCCCTGCCCGTTTATCTAGCTACCTATAATCTGTCAGTCCCTCTTTGGGAAGGCAGCCACTAACCTACAGTCCAAACTTTGGATTGGTCTCATTCCCTCCATGCTGCTACCATTATCTCCCTAATTATTTGCCCTCAATACCCAAGTTCTTTCAGATTTTCTCCAATAAATTCCACATTCCTCGTCTGTTTTCTCCACCCTGTACTTGCAGTCATCCTTATTGATAAAATCTCCTTTCTTGATTCCTGTGCTGGCTTTGTTTTTAGAGTACTTTCTGCTAATTAAAATATAATACTCTGCATGTTTTTGTTGATTTACTTAAGGGACCTCAGTCAAAATCTTACTATCTCTTTATTTATTAAACTCCTTGTTTTATCATCACTCCTTTATACTTTGATTTATAATGTTATACTTGAGTTATGTGAACAAACCTCAGTTGCGTAGCTCTAAGGTATCCCTTCCAGTCGGGTAATCCTAAATCACCTTGTTGTATGGAGAGAATCAATTTATAACGCTTAGGTCTTGCCCTCTTCCCCTCCCAGATAAATTCCTTCACCTCTTTATTGTCATCCACAAGTTCTTCTGTGGGCAATTAAAACACACCTGGCCTGTATATAAAATTAAAGGGTCTGTATTACATAGTCGAAGTTCCGTAACTCCGAACACCTAATGGTCGAACCATTATGTTCGAAGTTACAGAACTTGAGTATGTAAAAAAAAAAATAACTGCACAATGTACAAAATAACTTGTAAGCAGGGGATCAAGGCCCCCCCTGCACCCCCCACATAGGGGGCTGCCCCCCCCACTTAAATATACCAACTCCGAGATCGCACCACATTGAAGTGAATGGAAACCTTCACTTACGGAGATTTCCATTCAGATGCTCGAACTTTTACAAATTCGAACGTATGGTCTCGACCATATGTGGTTCTAACTTGTAAAAGTTTGACTACATGATAGGAACCCAAATTAAAGGGTCTTTACTTGCTTGTATCTTACTATCCATGTCTATAATCAAGAGCTTCCAGATTTTCAATATTTGCATTAGTTATTTTTGTGTGTGTGTGTTCCCACATATTCTTAATTGCTATAATGCATTTCTTTGTTACTTCATCTTATGCCCCTGTAACTGTTTTTTTTTGCTGAACCAGATGTTCTTCATGTTTCACTGTTGCAGCCATTACATTTGGGTAATCTGCTGGCAGGTTGCCCTCATTCGGCCTGAATTCCAAAGTCTTGGGTCCTGCGTCAGTTGCCGAGTCCTCTTCCATGACGTCAGGTCATCGGGTATAAAACAAGCAGCCAACGCCATTTTCTTTAGTCTTTCTTGCCGTGCGGTGCCCGAAGCAGAAGCAGTTCGCAAGTGCTGGTTGGCAGACTCCTGAAATTTTCGAGTTCAAGTTTCAGAACCGAAGTCTTCACTAAAGCTAAGTACCCCATTGGGGAAACTTTTTTCTTGCTCCATACCAATGTCAGAAAAAGTTAATTGTATTACTTTTGGGAAGCAAATACCTCATAAGGATGTCCATTTATACTGTATTCCGTGCCTAGGCCCTGATCACAATGTGCCTGGCAGTCGGTTTTGTGCTAGATTTAACCAACGCAGTATTAAGCGTCTGTATATTTTTGCCTCAAAATATTTTGGAAACTGATTTAACTACCCTGAAATGTCGGATAGCAATCAGACTACCGGAGTACACAAAAAATGCAAAGAAAAGGACAGAGACAGACCGTCGAGGTCCAAAACCGACGAAGCTTCTCCTAAGCCAGTCGCTAGTACTCAGTGAGGCGCTTTTGCAGCCCCTGATACCTGCTACTTTCGAGACACAGGCTCCTACCGAGACCCATGTGGAGTCTGGCACGCCGCAAGGTACTCGAAGTATTGTACCCACAGATCTTTCCCTCGGATGGGACCGGAGCTGCTGAGCAGGCACCGGCTTCTGAGGGTGTACTCAGGCCTCAACATTTTTATATAAATCCAACGACCGCTGCAAAACCAAAGACAAAAGCAACTTCTAAAGCTAAAAAACTGATGCATGAGCCACATGCACAGACCGCTACGCCTAAAAAACAGATGATCAAAATGGCTGAAGACCTAATTACCTTGATTAGGGGTTCCGAACCCCCTCCTGATAAGAGGCTTAGGCAAGACATGGATTATGAATCTTCAGATCAGGTTTCTATTTCTTCTGATCAGGAATTATCTATACCTTCCTATGAGGATTCTGATGCAGAGGAATCCATCCCTTCTGCATCACCTCCTGAGGATTATTCATTTGGAGAAACCTTGCATACTTTGAGGGTGCATTTTCACTGGGAGAGCCAATATTTCTCAGACTCAAAAAAGAGGCTCAGGGATTTCCTTGTCCCTCAAAACAGGCCTTTAGCCATACCCCCTGTTTTAGACATTGTGGATGATGTGTTTTCGGAGTCAAGCTTGACTCCTGACTCCTTACCTCCGGCTCTCAGCAAGCCTGACAGATATTGCAGGGTCCCTGACTCTCACAAATTTTTATTTAGAAACCCTGCTGCTGACCCTGAAACCATTTCACAGAGTCCAAAGGGAGTTAAGGCTTCAACAGCAAAAAATCATACCCCCTCTGACAGAGATTCAAGGGCACTGGACAGATGGGGAAAGAAGGCTTATACATCTGCAACCTTGGCAATTAGGGCCTTAAACTGCCAGTTTCATATGCTCAAGTATCAACATGTTTATGGGATTGCTGAAACAGAAAAGGATGTTGATTTCTGAATGTGCAGAAAATAAAGAATTGCAGGAATTATTGCATGCAGCTGAACAAGTTGGAAAGCATACTTTGCAATGTGGTTTTGATTTCTTAGAGGCCTCCTGCAGGGCCGCCATTACTGGATCTGTGATTAGGAGGCATGCCTGGCTAAAGGAGCAAAATTTGCCTGATCATGTTAAAGCTAAATTACTGGATGCACCTTTACAGCATGATACTCTGTCTGGTGTTAAGGCAGAAGAGGTTTTAAAGAAAATGGAAGACAGAGCTAAGTCTATGCAAACTGTAAAAGACTTTTTACAAGTGCAGCCACCAAGATACAGTAGACACTGGCCTACAAAAAATTGGTCCTTTCCTGTGTCCGACAGAGCTCAAAGGGGCAAATCCAGATGCCCTAAAGGTTCTAGTTACCAGGCACAAGATTCTTACAGGTCAAAGCAATGGGGTGCTTCTACTTCCAAATCTGGAGGAGATAAAGCACAACCCTACAGAAAACAGTCACAATGACTTCCCTGTACCATCACCAAGCACTTACCTTTTGGCAGCACCCTTAGGGGGAAAATGAGCACTTTTTGCTCAAAATTGGCAGTTAATAACCCAGGACAAGTGGGTGTTAAACATAGTATCAAAGGGATACAGATTCCATTTCCATACTCTGCCAGTGGCAAACGGTTGGCCGGATCTGCCAAAAAAATCAATGTTCACAGAAACAGGTTACATCCCTCATGCATATGGGGGCTTTTCAGCCAGTATCAGAACAGGAAAAAGGACTAGGTTTTTTACTCGACTGTTCTTGGTACCCAGAAAGGACAAGGCCTGGATGCCAATACTGGATTTATCAATTTTGAACACATTCCTGGACATTCCAAAATTCAAAATGCTAACTTTGCAGCAGCTTCTGCCCATGCTGGGCATGAATGCTTGGCTGGTGACAGACCTAAAAGAGGCATACTTGCATGTCCCAATAAGGGAATCGTGCAGAAGATACCTCCATTTCAAGGCTGGCTTAATGCCCTTTGGCTTATCTACTGCGCCCAGGGTCTTTACAAAGTGCCTGGCACCAGTAATTGCTTTTTGCAGACAAAGAAGTATACAAATATATCCTTACTTGGATGACTGTCTCATTCAAGCAGAGAACAAGGACATTCTTCTTCAGCACCTGGCGTTTGTGAAAAGGCTTCTAACATGCCAAGGGTACACAATAAACAAAACAAAATCACAACTGGTACCCTCTCAAAAGATAACATTCCTGGGTGCAAGCTTGAATATAACTGCCTAGGTGGCTTTCCTCATGCCAGACAAAGGCAACTGACTACTTACTTCAAACTGATGGCAACAAAAACCCAGTTATCTGCAAGACAAACTCTGTAGGCTTTGGAGTTCATGGCATCCTGCATTCTACTGATTCCATATGCAAGACTGCATATGAGGAAACTTCATTGGTACCTAAAAAGTTTATGGAGTCAACATTGTCTCAGTCTGGAAACGATGATTCCTCTCATTCCCTGCCTACAAGAGGAGTTTCTGTGGTGGGCAAAGGCATGTCACCAAAACATGGGACGACCCTTCACTCTACCCCCTGCCAGCCAAACCTTAACAACAGACTCATCAGATTATGCATGGGGGGCCCACCTGGCGGGAAGATGCATTCAGGGCATATGGACCCCAAAACAAATGCATCTGCATATCAACCAAAAGGAGATGTTAGCTGTTCAGAATGTCCTGACAGCCTTCAAGGACTTATTCATCCAGGAAAACTACTGATAAAGACGGACAACACCACGGTTATGTGGTATGTAAACAAGCAAGGGGACACACATTCATACCTCCTTTGCAGACTAGCCATGACATTGTGGGACACAGCTTTGACTTACCAACTACATCCACAAGCTCAATTCCTGCCAGGAAAACAAAATACTCTGGTAGACGATTTAAGCAGAAACCTTATGGACCATCACGAGTGGAAACTAGATCTACAAGTCTTCAGCATGATAAAGAAATGGGGGAGCCCGGACATAGATCTCTTTGCCTCTCCTCAAAATTATCAATTGAAAAGATTCTGCACAAGAACTTATCACAGACAAGCATGGAAAGTGGACGCCCTATCCTTCAGTTGGAAAAACCTATCAGTTTACGCCTTTTCTCCTCTGTCTCTTCTTCCCAAGGTCCTACTAAAAGTCAGACAAGAGAAACCAAAGATGATACTTATTGCCCCGGACTGGCCACGCCAGTACTGGTACCCAATCCTAAGGAACTTGTCTCAATACCCGGCTTGGACCTTACCTCAGACCTCAGTTACTGTCCCAGCAAAACAATCAGATCCTGCACAATCAGCTCCAAACACTGAACCTGGCAGCATGGCTGATCATGTAGTTACGCAAATAACACCAGTCAGTAAATCTGTGATGGATGTCATTTTGGAAGCCAGAAGGCCTAGTACTAGAAAATTTTATGCTGATAAATGGAAGAGATTCTGTGCTTGGAATCAAGCACAAGGAACTGACACAGCAGAACCTAATGTTCCTCAGATATTACAATACCTGACTGAGATGCTTGATAAAGGCCTATCTTTCTCATCAATAAAAATCCATGCCTCTGCCATTTCGGCTCATTACAATACAGAGCCACCAATCTTTTCCCATCCTTTACTAAAACAGTATCTTAGAGGAGCCAAAAATTTAAGGCCTCCCAGATCATTAGCAATGCCTGCATTGGACTTCAATTATGTGTTTGAAAAGTTCACCCTGCCTCCATTTGAACCAGCTGCTACTGCAGATCTAAAGTCCTTATCATGGAAAACGGCTCTACTCCTAGCAGTTACTTCCGCAAGAAGAGTCTCAGAGCTGCAGGCCCTCATGGCTGGTGGAGCCTTTTATCATATTTTACCCAGACAAGGTGTCTCTGAGGACCAATCCTTCATTTATGCCTAAGGTGGTTTCCATTGTGGCTCTTAACCAAACTATTCATCTGCCAGCCTTTTATCCAAATCCACAGAACAAGGGGGAGAGAATTCTACATTCCTTGGAGGTACACAGGCAACTAAGGTTCAACTTGAGCAGGACAAAAGCTCTAAGAAAAACTGAGGGACTACTAATGACATATGCTGCAGGATCAGAAGGAAAGGTTATCTCAAAGCAGGCTATTTCAAAGTGGATAAGCCACTGCATTTGTTTCTGCTACTTGCACCATGGCAAACCTGTGCCCAAGGACATTAGGTCTCATTCCACCAGAGCTGTAGCTACATCAGCAGCCTTTCTCAGAGGAGTACCAACCAAAGACATTCTAGAGGCTGCTACTTGGAGTTCTGACCACACCTTTACAAAGCATTATCATTTGCCTCTGTACTCTAAGTCCAGGGCAGGCTTTGCCACTGCAGTTCTGCAAGGCCTTATAGCCGCCCCCAATGCTGTTTAGCTCCAGCCTCCCATCCATAGCTTTGGGATTCTACCCAAATGTAATGACTGCAATATTGAAACACGAAGAACATAGAGTTGTGTACATTTACCATAAATGTAGATGTCCGAGTGTATTCACTGTTGCAGTCCAGGTTACCCGCCCGCCACCCCCATTTCATTCTGGTGTTTATCTTTCCTTCACCATCTTCTACAACCTATGTGGTGTATTTGCTTGTAGATGAAGGTAAAATTTGTATTGCTGCATGTATATATAATTTTATATATATATATATATATATATATATATATATATATATATATATATATATATATACATACACACACACACATACTCTATCTTTTTTGGGGCACCTGACATCGGGGGCAAGAAAACCTAAAGATAATGGCGTCGGCTGCTTGTTTTATACCCCTGACGACCTGACATCATGGAAGAGGAGACAACAACCGATGCAGTACCCAAGACTTTGGAATTCAGGCCGACTGAGGGCAATCTGTCAGCAGATTACCCAAATGTAATGACTGCAGCAGTGAAAACACTCTAACATCTCCATTTATGCTAAGTGTACACAACTGTACTTTCGTGAGTGGCCACATAGTTTACCGCTATAGCCTTTATTTTCGTTTATCTTGTGTCGTGAAAAGACTTGAACCTGTCTCAGTATGTTCTAGATCACTGAAGTGTCCTTATTTGGATTTATCAAATACAAAATATCTGCAAATAAAGCTAACTTTGCTTGAATAACTTACCATTTATATCCTTAAGTTTCCGATTTTCTTATTTTTTTGCCAATGCTTCTTAATTTAAAGCAGTCAAATGGGAAAGATGATATCCCTGCCTTGTTCCTGTGTTAAAACACACATTGTCTGAGAGAAACCTTCCCACCTTAATTCTTTTTTCCCCATCCAGAATTCCTGTTTTTCCTTCAAATTGTTCCTTTCCACTAAGGTAAACCTATCCACCTTCCGTTTAAGGACACAACTTTATGGGTTTATACTTCCATCCAGCGGAGGCATGGGCTATGCATTGGGAATGCTATCATCATCCACAGAGTCTGAGGATTTTTTGCTGACCTATGCCCCTCATGTACATGCCTAGATCAGGCTACTACCAGCCGGGCTTAGGAATCTATGACTTGCTCCAACCCCTCCCCTGAGGGGCAGGCACCGGGCCTTCTATCCTGACCCCAGCCTGACGTCCAATCTGCAGAAGCTCCAGCCTATGCTAGAACTCTGGTGGAGATATTTTTACCATGTACCCTTCCTGTAGTTGCATCCTTCCTGCCAACTCCATCAAACACTCGAGCCGCTAATTGAATTCAGGTCACGTGAGTCGTCAGGGCATTAGCCCTCTGTGCCATCATAGCAACACCTCCCACTTTAATTCTTGCCTCTGACTCTTCATATCCTCTCCTTTGTTCTGTCAGGGATCCAAATGCTAACATTGGGCTGCATGTAAAATCCCCAGTGACTCTGTCAAATGCTTTCTTTGCATCAAAACCCATCAACAATCAGTGTTTTTGTACAATCTTTCCTTCTAGATCATTCTTCTGTTATAATTGTAGAATGTTTGCTCCCCCTTTACAAAGTCACCTTGATCAATATTAAAAACTTTTGTCAACACTTCCGTCATACTGTTATCATATTTAGACATAAACGTGTAGTTTAAAATTGAAGGTGGTTTGTATGAAGTTGGGTCTGAAGGGTCTACCCTCTTTCGGTAATGCAACCACCATTGCTTTCTTCAGGGGTTCTGGTACTGTCCCCTTTTTAAAATGTTAAACAAAACCTTCCAGATCTTTGTCACTTGCTTCCCTCCAAACTTTAACAGCAATGCCATCTATTTGGGACATTTCCCTTTTGGCTGATTATGCATCACTAGTTTTTTCTCTTCCCATCCCTTGTTGTAGGTATTTATTCTTGAGATTCATCATCCTCTATCTGTTGCATAGTCAAGTCTTCTATAAGAATTTTCATTTGTGCCTTTTTCTTGATTTAGCTTTAAAGTCCAGACCATTCTTTGGAACATGCTGCAGATGTTGAACATAAAGCAACTCCTTTACCGATTTGATGCGAATTTTGTGGTCAGGGCTTCAACCAGCTATTAGGTGGAACAAGTACCATCGAAGGGACTCCTCTTTCCATTGATAAGGATGATGGAATGACCTCTGTTGCTGCTTACAGCTATAAGAGGCACACCGTTGTCATTGTTCAGACAAGAAGTGGCAAAATGAAAAAGCTTTTATTTACGTGATACAAACTTAAATTACAAGGTGAGATTGATCAGTGTTTGAAGAAAGTCTCAGAAGGGGTAGATCAATTTGAAGGTATCTGGCAAAAGCGCCACTCGATCAAATGAACAGTGGGCGTTCGGCCTGGTAGTACATTTGGATTGTGCTGGGCTCTTGAGGTTCCTGGGAGAGTCGCCATGGACAGCAGTTTCATTTTTGCTGAGTGAGACTTGGGGGCTGTTGTGCCACCTTTTGTATCGCCTGCAAGGTCCGACTGGGCAGAGCGTGTTTTCTGTGGAGGCCCGAGAGGAAAGACAGCAGATGTACTGCAAGTTTGTGTTTGTGGTTTACTTGTGCAAAAGGCACATAAATGCCAACATTTTTGAATATATACAGCTCTGTAATCCAATGGAAAAAAAATAGTTCACTGTAGTTAATGTGTTTGAAGGTTTCATAACTCTGTTTCATTTTCTAAATTTAAACTAGTTACTGAAAGTAGTTTTACATTTAAAGATTACATAGCTCATTTGAAATTTCTTAGCATCTCAATAGTAAAATTGCTTAAAACAAGGTAAAAGCTTTCGCTTACTGCCTTTATTGGAGTAATGCTGCTAGGATGTTTCAAATCTTTTCTACAGATTTGTGTTTAAAAGGCAACTGTAAGTAAAAAAAAAAAAAAAAGCCTTACTCTGAAACTGGTTGTTTTCATTGTGAAGACCTTTAGAGCAAGCAGGTTGGGAGTTGAATGGATGGTCAAGGATAATCAAGAAAACAGTAAGCTGACAATTTTACTATGTTTATGTTCAAAGTGTCCTCAGCTTAAGGAAACTTAATCATAAAAACGTTTGCTAAATCCAACAGTACTGGCCAAAAACCTAATGAGGCCTGAAACTTAAAGTTCTGTTTCTACATAGGGTCCACATGTATGAAGCTTTTAGACAGGGACAGCTGAGGTGCGGTTGTGATTTTATGATTACTATTATTTTTATGATTTGTATTTATTTAGCAGAATTGCTATATGGTATTTTTTTTTATAATTTCAGTTCTGTAATGAAAATACATGCTGAGCAGAATTGCTGGATGGCTGATTGTTGATTACTTTTGCTAGGACATATTGAGATCAGGTGTTCTATTGTGGCTATAGTTCTTTTTTATTTTCAATACATTTTCCAGTACAGCTATGGTATGTTTATTGTATTTATGTACATATAGGTTGTAAGGCAACATTGGACTGGTTTCTTTGTGGAAGACTTTTTTTGACCAGTGACCAACTATATTTAATGCAGCTAAGGCAAAGGGTAACTGGTAAAGACAGTAGCTATAGTAAAGGATATTAGCTAATTACTTCTGGCCACACTATAGTTATTAATTACACCCTTTTACTCTGCATTAACCTCAATCATCACATAGCCTAGTATTCAAACATAAATCGCAGACAGCATGTATATCACTAACATCTCTCTCGCTATTCCTCACAACACTAGCCTACATCACATCTGTACATACTAATATACAACTAGACAACACTACATTCCACACAACACATTTCCACATCTCCTAAAATACACACAAACGTTTTCATCTCCTCTACAATACTTAATGGTACCACAATAATGTATATACACAAGGCCTACTTACCAAGATGTAGTACTAGGAAAAACATCTAAATTCAGCACAGAACTAACCCAGATAATAAAACACATTTTATCTATCACAAAAAAGACTTCTCTGAGGGGATATACACCCAAACCCAGGTCCACTTACAGCTATACACAAATCTAAACAGATATCTGATCTACTAATTCTTAGTATCAACACAAGGAGTATATATCTAACAAAATACCTGACCTGCATGCGTTCATAACCCACTCCTGACATACTGACCATAACAGAAACATGGCTAAAACCCACTACCCAAAATGAAGAAATCCTCTCTCCAGGTTATAATATCTTAAGGCTGGATAGAGTGGGTAGAAAAGGAGGTGGAGTTGCAATTCTCTTTAAAAACACGCTAAACCTTAAACCTCTTCATACTTCTGTACCTAAATTTAATAATGCTGAAACCCTTGCGTCTGTCCTGTATATTAACAAAACAAAAAAAAAATTAACATTCTCTGCTGTTACATCCCTCCAGGAAATAACTCTCCTGATAATTGAGGAAATCCTACAATGGACTACAAATGATCTCCCACATGAAACAATCCTACTCGGCAATCTTAATACTGACTGGTTGGCCTGCAATTCTAACAGCCCCACTAACCATGTTAATCTCTATGGGTTCTCTCAACTTATTCAGGAACCAACTAGAGTTGACAAAAACATCCCCAAAAGAATCCATCCTTGATTGGACACTGATCAATAGCCCTAAGCAAAACTACCAGACAGGCTGTCTGCCAGATAGTGTTAGTGACCACCTCCCTACATTCCTACTAAGCAAACGTAAAAACATACCCAAGCCCATAACTTATAGACAAATCCGAAATGACCTCAAGCTAAACCTCAGGATCTAAACACTATTCTAAAACAATGTAACTGGGAGCCACTACTTTCCCTTGGTTTAGATCAGGCAGTTGACTACTTTAATAGCACCTTCACTGATGTTCTTAATAGAGTTGCCCCTATCATGAAATTTAGAGTTAAGACAAATTAAGCACCATGGCTAACTTAGGGATACAAAAGCCATATTGAAGTCCAGAGATAAGGCCTGGAAAATATGGAAGGGGGATAATACAATTTAAGCCAAACAACTCTACCACCAGCTTAGGAATCGTGCCAAAATACAAACTAAACTTGATAAACGGAACTACTTTCTTATTGTACAAACAAAACACTCAACAAAATCTGTTTTGGCAAGCTATCAACTCCCTAATTAAACCAAGCAAAACTGCTACTCCAGCTCCCATCTCCACCAATGACAACATGGACATAGCCTCACAATTTAGTCACCACTTTGCAGAATCCATAATGGCAATATCAAGCCAATCGTCCAAAAGCAACCCACCACATATCCCAGCTAAGTGTCTAGGTAGCATTCCCCCCTTGCTCTCTCACCTGTTCCCACCTTCAAATTTAAAACACTCCTTTTGAAATTAAAACCTACCACCCTTGCAGCTGATAATCTACCTGCCAACTTCCTAAAACTAGCTGCAGAATCATTATCCTACCCAGATGTTCATCGTGTTACCCTGCTGCAGTCATCACACTTGGGTTATCCTGTCGTCAGGCGGTCCTGCAGTCGGCCGGATTTCCAAAGTCTTGGTCCGACGTCGGTTGCTGTCACCTCATCCCTGACGTCAGTGCGCCAGGGGTATATATATTGCAACCGACGTAATTTTCTTCAGTCTTTCTTGCCGCGCGGTGCCCGAAGCAGAAGCAGTTCGCAAGTGCCGGTCGGCCGACTCCTGAGATTTTCGAATTTCAGACCGAAGTCGTCTATAAAGCTAGGTACCCCGTTGGGGAAACTTTTCTTGCCTCAGGCCAATGTCAGAAAAAGTTAACAATTGTAATTCTTGTGGGAAGCAAATACCTCATAAGGATTTTCATTCTTATTGCATACCTTGCCTAGGCCCTGATCACGACGTCACTTCTTGTTGTTTTTGTGCTAGATTTAATAAACGTACTATTAAAAGACGATTTGATTTAGCATGACACTTTTTTGGTAGAAAATTTAATTACACCATGCCGTCGGAGCTACCGACGTGCACAAAAAGCGCAGGGACAAGGACGGACAGCCCAGGCCTAAGCCCGATTCTGAGGCCTCGGTTGATCCGGTCTCCGGTTATCAGTGAGGCTCCGACGCAGCCTCTGACTACCGCAGTTCTGGAACCCGAGACCGCTACAGATATTTTGACAGAATGTACTAGGCAGACGCAGCCTTTTACTTCAGGCCCTTCCGACAATTTACCTTCCAAGGACGTCGGTGCTTCTGAAATGCCATCGGTTTCTGAAGGCGTTTTCAGACCGACTACTCTTACAGTCAAAATGTTTTCCAAGTCGAAGACTCCTTCTAAATCGAAAAAGGCTTCACTTCAGTCTCCTGTTCAAGGCCCTATGCCTAAGAAACAGATGCTCAAGATGGCTGAAGATTTGATTTCTCTTATCAGGGGTTCTCAGCCTCCTCCTGATAAAAGGCCTAGACAAGAGGAAGATTCTGCTTCCTCTGAACAACTGTCTATTTCTTCGGATTCCTCTGAGGACCAAGACTATTCCTTCTCTCCTTATGAAGATTCTGATGCTGAGGACTCTATTCCCTCAGCTTCCCCTCCAGAAGATTACTCTTTTGGGGAAACTTACACACTATGAGGGAACATTTTCACTGGGAAGGTCAGGATTACTCTGATTCCAATAAAAGGCTCAGAGTTTCTTTTACTCCCCCAACACAGACCCCTAGCCACCCCTCCTGTTTTGGACATTGTGTATGATGTCTATTTAGAATCCAGTTTCAACCCTGACTCTCTACCTCCTGCCCCGGCCAAGCCTGACAGATACTACAGAGTACCTGATTCCCACAAATTCCTTTACAAAAGCCCAGTAGCTGACCCAGAGACTATCTCCCAGGGTCCCAAGGGGGCTAAGGTTTCCATGGCTAAAAATCCAGTACCTTCTAAAAGGGATTCAAGAGCACTAGACAGATGGGGGAAAAAGGTTTACACCTCAGCCACTTTAGCTATGAGAGCACTAAACTGTCAATTTCATATGCTTAAGTATAAGCAATTTCTGATCTCTCAGTTAAAACAAAAGATAACCACCCTCCCTCAACAATCTGAATTGAAAGAAGTACAGGATTTGTTGCACGCCACCGAGCAGGTGGGCAAACATACCTTACAATGTGGGTTTGATTCTTTAGAGGCCTCCTGCAGAGCAGCTGTCACTGGATCAGTTTATACGTAGGCATGCCTGGTTAAAGGAACAAAGTCTGCCTGATCATGTTAAAGCAAAACTACTAGATGCTCCCTTACAGCAGGATGTTCTTTTTGGTGTTAAAGCAGAAGAAGTTTTAAAGAAAATGGAAGATAAGGCAAAATCAATGCAGACAGTCAAAGATTTCCTACAAGTACAACCCCCTCGCTTCAGCAGAAACTGGCCAACAAAAAATTGGTCCTTTCCAGCCACTGACAGGCCTCAGAGGGGTAAATACAGGCACTCAAGGGGCAAAGGACAACCAGTATAAACCATGCCAATGGGGCACTCCAACCCAGAAGGGAGGAGAAGACAGGTCTCAATCCACCAGAAGGCAAACTCAATGACTTGCACCTCAGCTGGCCAAACAAAGCTCTTTTGTCAGCCCCCCTGGGGGGAAAACTAGCACTATTTGCAGACAACTGGCACATGGTCACAAAGGACAAATGGGTCCTAGACATAATTTTACGAGGATACAGATTCCACTTTCACACCTTGCCAATAAAAAGAGGAATGCCAAACCTGCCACAAAATCAAACGGCAGAGGCTCAAAAACAAATTACAGCTCTCATGGCCATGAGAGCCATTCAAAGGGTACCAACTCAAGAGCAAGGCCAAGGATTTTACTCAAGACTCTTCCTAGTACCCAGAAAAGAAAATGCTTGGAGACCAGTTCTGGACCTTTCAATTCTAAACACATACTTACAAGTTCCCAAATTCAAGATGCTAACACTACAGCAGCTACTTCCCATGTTGGGCAAGGAAGCATGGCTGGTAACGTTGGACCTCAAGGAGGCATACCTGCATGTCTCTATCAGACAAAGTTGCAGAAGATACCTCCGTTTCATTGCAGGTTCAACCCATTATCAATTCTCTGCACTGCCCTTTGGCTTATCTACTGCGCCCAGAGTATTCACAAAATGCCTGGCACCAGTAATTGCATACTGCAGACAAAGAGGAATTCAAATATATCCATACCTGGACGACTGCCTCATCCAAGCAGA
The DNA here is from genome assembly GCF_019279795.1 of Protopterus annectens. Classification (NCBI taxonomy): domain Eukaryota; kingdom Metazoa; phylum Chordata; order Ceratodontiformes; family Protopteridae; genus Protopterus; species Protopterus annectens. The sequence continues at coordinate 25,196,944 of NC_056728.1, read as the reverse complement.
AAGAAAAGACATTCTCCTACAACATCTGGCTTTTGTGAAGCATCTACTAAATTGTCTGGGGTACACAGTAAACGAAAAGAAGTCGAAACTAGTACCCTCACAAAAAATGACATTCCTGGGTGCCAGCTTGGACACAACAGCCCAGAAGGCTTATCTTACACCAGACAAGCAATTACAACTGACTCAATATTTCAAGACAATGGCAGCAAAGACCCAATTAACTGCAAGAAAAATTCTGCAGGCTTTGGGCTTCATGGCATCTTGCATTCTGATAATACCATTTGCAAAACTGCATATGAGGAAATTACAGTGGTACCTAAAAAGCGTATGGTCTCAACACAGCCACAGCTTGGACACAGTGATAGCTCTCATTCCCTGCCTTCAACAGGAATTTCTATGGTGGGCACAGGCATGTCACCTCAACAAGGGTCAGCCTTTCACCTTGCCCCCATCCAGGCAAACTATCACAACAGATGCTTCAGACTATGCCTGGGGGGCACACATGACAGGGCAATGCATTCAAGGCCTATGGACTGCAGAACAAAGAAAATTGCACATAAACCAAAAAGAGATGCTAGCTGTACAGAAAGCTCTGACAGCCTTCAAGGATCTCCTACAGCCAGGACAACTTGCAATAAAGACGGGCAACACCACAGTAATGTGGTACATAAACAAACAAGGGGGCACACATTCCTACCCTCTTTGCAGGCAAGCAATAATCTTATGGAACACAGCTCTGGCCTACCAAGTCCAGTTACAAGCTCAATTCCTGCCAGGACAGAAAAACACATTGGCAGACGACCTAAGCAGAAACATCAAAGATCCACACGAGTGGAAGCTAGACCCACAAATATTTACAATGATAACTCAAAGATGGGGCCTACCAAATATAGACCTGTTTGCCAGTCCTCAAAACTACCAGCTGACAAAATGTTGTACAAGGACATTCCACCATCAAGCTTGGAAAGTGGTCGCTCTCTCCTTCAGTTGGAAAAACCTGACAGCATATGCCTTTCCTCCATTACCTCTTCTCACAAAGGTTCTTTTGAAGGTCAAAAAGGAGAAACCTCGAATGATTCTCATAGCCCCAGACTGGCCACGCCAGCACTGGTACCCGCTACTGAAGAAATATGGCTCACAGCCCACCATGGATATTGCCTCAAATACCTCATTTGCTCACGCAGCAGAACAAGCAGATTCTGCACAGCCAGATCAAAACCTTAAACCTGGCTGCATGGCAAATCAATTAAGTATCCAACCTGCACCTCTTTCACAAGTAGTACTGGATGTTATTCTAGAAGCCAGGAGGCCAAGCACCAGGAAGGCTTACTCGAAGAAATGGAAAAGGTTTTCTGCTTGGAACCAAGCTAAAGGCCAAGACGCAACTCAGCCTCATATGCCTCACATTCTGCAGTATTTAGCTGAGATGTTGCATAAAGGACTTTCCTTCTCCTCAATTAAGATCCATGCATCAGCTATTTCAGCTCACTACGACACAAATCCACCTTTATTTTCAAATCCTCTCCTAAGGCAGTTCCTCAGAGGGGCAAAAAACATTAGACCACCTAGAAGAGCTCCTACACCAACATGGAACCTCAACTTTGTTCTGGAAAACCTAACGCTACCTCCCTTTGAACCAGCTTTTTCTGCAGACCTTCAGTTCCTATCTTGGAAGACTGCCCTGCTCCTGGCAATAACTTCTGCTAGGAGACTCTCAGAATTACAGGCACTTTTGGCAGTGGAACCTTTCCTGATGTTTCATCAAGACAGAGTTTCTCTACGAACTAATCCTTCCTTCATGCCTAAGGTGGTTTCCAGTGTAGCTTTAAATCAAACCATCCACCTACCCACTTTCTTCCCCAATCCACAGAACAAAGGTGAGAGACTCCTGCACTCCTTGGACATTCACAGGCAGCTTTGTTACTACTTGGATAAAACTAAGGCTTTCAGAAAAACTGACCAGCTCTTTGTTTCCTATGCTACAGCTTCTCAAGGGAGGGCCATAACCAAGCAAACCATTTCTAAATGGATAGGCCATTGCATACGATTCTGCTATACCCATCATGGGAAACCAGTTCCTCCTACCATTAGATCCCACTCTACCAGGGCAACAGCTACCTCTACAGCCTTTCTCAGGGGGGTTCCTACCAAGGAAATTTTAGAAGCTGCAACTTGGAGTTCTGTACACACCTTCACCAAACACGATCACTTATCTCTTTATTCTAAGTCCAGGGCAGGCTTCACCACTGCAGTTCTGCAGGACCTCATTGCCTCCACTAACCCTCTATGATGCCTCCACCCTACCTTAGCTTTGGGACTCAACCCAAGTGTGATGACTGCAGCAGGGTTACACGATGAACATAGTACAGTTTTGTACCTACCATAAATGTAGATGTTCGAGTGTTCATCCTGCTGCAGTCCAGGTTACCCTCCCTCCAACCCCTCTGATCTACTGGCTAAATCTTTGCTATGCCTTACTGATGTATTTACTTATAGCTGAAGGGATTTTGTGTCTGTACAGTGTTCACACCTTTTGGTACTAATTTGGATCACCTTTTTGGGGGCACCTGACATCTGGAGCAAGAAAAACTGAAGAAAATGGCGTCTGTTGCAATATATATACCCCTGGCGCACTGACGTCCGGGATGAGGCGACAGCAATCGACGTCGGACCAAGACTTTGGAAATCCGGCCGACTGCAGGACAGCCTGATGACAGGATAACCCAAGTGTGATGACTGCAGCAGGGTGAACACTCGAACATCTACATTTATGGTAGGTACAAAACTGTACTTCTCTGGTCTCATAAAACGGTCCATAAAAGAATCCTACATCCCTCAACTGTGGAAAGTGTCTTACATTATTCCTCTTCATAAAGGCGGGAATTCCTATGACTTCTCTAATTACTGTCCTATAGCTATTCTGTCTCCCATCTCCAAGCTGCTAGAGAAGTGTATTCACTCTCAAGTCATGTATTTCCTGAACACACACACACACTCCTCTCCACCACACAACACGGGTTCCAGCCACACCACAGTACAACTACTGTTCTTCTCTCATTTACCAATCTAGTAAACCAACACAGAAACGACTAGAACTATACATCTGCTATATTTTTGGATCTTTCCAAAGCATTTGATAAGGTCTCACACCCCCTAGGTTCATTAGCGTCCCTACCCTTTGCACCTTCTACTACTTACCTAGTTCAAGAACTATCTAGCTGATAGTGCCTCTTGCCATTGGACAGATTGTTGCCTCTCTCCTCTACTTTCATAGGTGTACCACAAGGTTCAGTACTGGGCCCACTTCTCTTTTCTGTCTACACTAACAATCTACATATCTCCACCCAGCATGCCACGCTCATATACAGTGCAGATGATTCGACTTTAATCTGTTCAGCCCCCTCTCTTTTCATTCTCTAACCGTAGACCCAGGAATCTTTTAGCTCTGTGGAACGTTGGATCACAAATATCCTACTCATCTTTAACCCTAATAAAACTAAATTGCTTTTATTTACCCCCAACAAATCAAAGTCTGTTCCTCTTTCCTTTTCTGTAACTTCCAAAAATGGTACTATCATTTCTACTCCTGCCAATACCAAACTCCTTGGTGTTGAGATTGACAAAAGCCATCTCTTTGATGCCCGTATCTCTCAAACCATCAAAAAGGTTCACTAAAAAAATGGGCTCATTATACAGACTCAAACTTTCTCTCAGATCAAGCATGGATCACCCTAGCCTAAACTCACCTTTTATCCACACTAATGTATGCAGCACCAATTCTTACCTATATCAGAAACCTGACCTTGACAAACTTGAGTCTTGCTTTAATAATACTGCCGAATTTGCTAACAATGCCACCTTTAAATCTCATCATTGTCTAGCTCTAAGGGACTTAAAATGGTTAGAATTTCCTCAGCTACTAAATCACCACCAGCTGGTTATTGCGTATAACATTCTGAAGTAAATAAACAAAAAACAAATACGAACTGTCACGGCTGAAAGAAAACTTATTTAATAGAGCAGTAGAAACAGTAAGTACTTTCGCGATCAACCAGATCGCTTCCTCAGACTAAAATACACCAACTGTCACTAAAAATTTAAACTGTGAAAGACTAATCAAAAGAAGATCACTTAACCAGTTAATTAAAAACAATTCATCTGTTACAAAATGTATTTCATATTAAAAGTGCAAAAAAGGTTATACACAGCATGTTGGCAATATACAAATACTTATATGTAATAAAGCACAAGATTTAAGATAATTCATGTTTACAATGTATACAAGTCCTATTGTTTATTAAATACTTCTAATGTTTAAGTGGCTTAGCTTTCAAGACAGGTTTTAGAGACACCATTTCATTGATCCCTGGGTACTTATCGGCATTAAGCTGTATAATCCATCTTTGTTCCATCTCCTCAGTCCTATTCTTCAGATCACCTCCCCTGATATTCTCAGCTACCTTTTCCAAAACTAGGAATTTAAAGACATGATGAATATCCTCAGGTTCAACGATTTTAGCTAAAACACTTGTCTCTTTCTTATTGACTATATCCTTCATATGCTCTAAAATCCGTTCCTTAAACATTCTATTAGTTTTCCCTATATAAAAACTTTACAGTATTGGCAGAAAGTAAGGTATACTACATTCTTTGTTCTACAGTCCGAATAAAAATCCACCTCTATTCTAAAATTCTGTTCAGGATGCTGAAAAATTGACCCTGAAAAAATGTGTCTACACGCTGTGCAAACAGACTCAGTCTGAGGTGTCTGTCCCAAATGGACAGCTACATCCTCAGACTTTACCTGTTCTAAAGCTAGGTTTAATCTTGCTGGAAGGAAATGCTACAGCCATCTTACTCATGCATTGTGTCCTTGTCCTCTGTCAGCCTTAAGAAAAAATATGCTTGGTAGCCTTAAATGAAAAAAATTAAATTGAGCAGTTTTATATTAATATTAAAGTGCTAAGGCTGATCGGAATTCAACTTCTTCCAAAAGTATTCACTTCCCTTAATTTGAGTTCATCATCAAATGTTTCCCAGTACCCCTTTAAATAGTAATCGCAATGTTTCTTGCACAAATGATTCTCAGCACCCTGTTCTCTCATTTCCTGATTAATTACCTGCACTTCTGAGCTCTCCATCTCCAACTGCAGGCATTTGCTGATGGGGGAAGCTAATAGCTTGACAACACAAGAAACAGCTCTTTAAAGAAGGTAGAAAAGTACCATTTTCATGCTTTCCATTTTATGGTCTTTTTGTGTAGAAGAAAAAAAATATTTTATCTGCAGAATAACCTAAGAATGTTTTATACTTCCATTTATATAAAACAGGAGAAATTATTATATTTTAATACACATATTAATGTGATCACCATACTTTCACACCTGTCCAGCAAGCCAAGATCACAATATTGTATTGCTTATAATCCAGCCTTTATCTTGTTAAAGTGTACTATAAATCCTGGATATTTTACTGTCAGGGAAAAAGTACCGTCTTGCTTTAATGTCATTGGCATAAGCAGTCACTGGTAAGACAATGTTGTCACATTTAAAATGCCCCGACATACTATACAGAACTATTTTACAATATAACATGCAGTTATTGTACACACATTACTAAGAACATAAACATTTTAATTACAGTTGCATCTTCAGTTCCTTCTTTGTTTCTAAACATTAATGGCAAAGTGAGATTTTTGCTTTAGACATCTACCAATTTAACACTGCAAGCTTCCAGCATTTTTAGACATTTCTTCTAGCAAAAGCACAGTTGTCATGTGTGGACTGTAGCTAATGGAAATGACAGTTTACAGTTCTTAACATTTCTTTCCTAATTTTAAATTATTGCCTTGTCATCTCAGCCACCCGTCATCTGATCTCTGGTTCAAGTCCAAGTTGCACCCCTTTTTTGTAGTGAAATATTGGGCTTTTTTTCTGTCCCTGTCCTTTTTAACAATGGAAAACATTTCTCTGACAAGTTATCTCAGTGGGCTTTGTCATTATCAGAAGAGCAAGAAATACAGCCCCTTTCAGCTTACTGGGCTCACTCTTTCTTTTCCTCTTTAGTCTGTTCTGCATCTAAGAATGTGTTTGATCCTTCAGGGGAAAAAAAAAGATTCTAAAAACAGACTCTGATTTGTGCAGTTTTATCTGAATGCATTTGATTTATTTTTTCTTCTAAATTAGTGGAAGCCATCTCCTGTATCAAAGCTGAAACTGAACTGATTTTATTTGTACATCTGTAAGACTCTTACCATCAGAGTTTTTTCTTCTCCTTTTTCTAGTCGATTTTTCTGTTACTTTCACCAGATGGTTTCTTTGCTGAGATCCAGTTGGTGTAGTGATGAACCAGTAGCGGAATATTACCCTAGTTAACTTTTACTGGCTGTTTTATGCCACTTTCTTTTCACACTGTAAGAGTTATAATCGGCCTGCTTTTCAGAGTGCAGCCATAATCTTTTCTTTAGTGTAGTGCTGAACTCTATTAGTTTTGGCTTTGACTACCCTTTTTTTTTTTTTTTTTTTTTTTGCAAAGTCCCACTTTTTCCCCGCAGATCAAAACAGTTTCCACAAGTGCTGTTGAGAATGACTGAGAATACATTGTATGTTTGTGTGTACAGTAGAGTCTTGATGATCTGAACGTCGATCATCCAAGAAGTCAATTTTCTGAACACAGTCTTCCTAAGATTTGCATGTGTACTGCTGTGTGAAATTTCACATTCACAGAATGTTGCTGTTTCACCTGTTCGTTGCTGCCTATTTATAACATGCAGGTGTTTGATTCACAGATTTTTAAGGTTGCTGCTTTACTTGTTAAGGGTGTACGTGTCGTCTGTACTGCCGCAAATTTTGTTCGTTGCTGCTTTTACTGGTCAGAATTTTCTTACTTCACCTGTTCTGTTAAAAGTTACTGCAAGGGTTTAACGTGCACATAATATTGTTGCTGCTTGACCTGTTCTCATTACAAGGCATGTGTGTATGTGTAACCCCAGTCGGGGACAACTGGTGGCTAGTGTTACTCAGGCTCAAACCCTGTACCTTAGGTACAAGAAACGAGCCTGAATTCTCTAACCCTACCACCATTCCTGATTCAAGGAGTTGAGTCCATAGCTCTCAACTGTCAAGATTTTCACAGAATGCCTGGAATTTTTGGCTCATGCTTTTTGGTCTGTTCCTCTTAAAATTTGTGGTTTTGCAGCAAATCAGTGAGGACTGAATTCCCTCATTAATGACAGACATTTAAGTTTCAGTCTTCCTATCTTTCAGGAAATGCATGGCAACACAGAATGTTTTATTCTAGCAACTTTTTAAGATTACACAAGCAATATTTAAAATATGTCCCTGGTTTTGGGCCTTTGTCCCCCCCAAATTAAATTTTGGCTTTTTCCTGATTTCTTGTGCTGCAAAGTTGAGAGCTATGGTTTGTCAGGTGCATTTTACAGGAAAGTGTGTCAAGTATATTTAAAAGGATCTGAGAGTTTCAGGGGAAGAGAAGTTTAGTGCTGCTTATACCAAGTCTGTTTACAATGTGCAGCTGTTTAGCAAATTGTCACTATTGTGCTAAAGTACTTAAAAGCATTGTTAGTAGCACAACAGGTGCTTGCTTTTGATACAGAAGGCTGTGGGTTCTACTCCCACAGTATATAGATGGATTTCTGACACTGTACTGTGTTGTATTTTAAAGGGGTGGATGATGTAGTCCTGAGTATGTCCTCCTTTGGAGGAGATACCTAGTAATTATGAACCTGTTATCAGTTTGCCATCCATTCCCTGGCAGTTTATTCACTTGTTTAGTGTTCACCAAAAACATTTTACAAGTTTTTTATCCGGTTCTAGTATATGTTTGATTATCCAGACTACCCTAGATCCCATTTAGTTACAATCGACTATGTACTGTGGTGTATAGTCTCCGACCATGTCCCTGCATTGTATTTTTTGTATTAAAAAAAAATCAGTGAAGTTGCACTTTTAACAGATTGTTGTGGAAGAATGTTTAAAGCTAGAGCCAAAGCAGCAGCAAAGGTTTCAGACTGATAAGAGGAAAAAAATTCTTAATTTTTGACCCTCTAAAAAGTATTACAAACATAGGAGTAGCCCACAAGTCTCATGAGAGGTAAATCACCTTCCATTCCAGGTCTGTAGACAACTTTCTGCTAAAAGACCCAAAACAACTTTTCTTTAATGAAAAGCATACAGAATGTTGGCATTTTTTTCATCAGTAACATGGTAAACTTTCCCTTCTCTGGATGATCTGTACCCCTGAGTGGTTAGACGTTGTGATTAGTATCCTGTGTCTGTGTAGTTCCTGGATACATTGATGCTTCCTCTGTACACTTAAAGGACAGTGTGTGGACACTTGTGCCATTGTTTTTGGCTTCCATTGCTGAGGAGATGGGGCAGAATCCAGTGGAAATTCTGCCATCAGAGCTGTAATGGAATGGCTGACACATCAAGAATGGGAAGCCAGTGTCTGCACCGAAGGGCAATAGTAGAGCTGTTCTGAAAAGGTTCTTAAGTATCCTTGAAAGATGATTCATGTCAACTTGCCTATGGTAATTACAGCGAATATAAAACATTTGAAAAATGTTCATAGAAACCACTTTCAGCAAACAGTGGAAAGTTTTTCTTTGCAGGGGCAAGGCACCCTGCACCACCCATGTGCGGGGCACTTCCCTTACATATACCAACTCTGAGGTCATGCAACAGTGGAGAAAGAGAAATTCTATTTTCAATGAATGTAGTATCTGCATATGTAGTTTATTTCACATTTCTAAAAACTACCTTCATGGGTCCTGACGCATTCCCTTCTAAATAGCCCTTCATATTCTAAAAGGAATTATTAGATTTAAATCCCTGATTTTTAGAACTAAAATCATGCCTTAGTGCAATCATATGAGGGTTTACTGGGACACTACTAAATGGCTCTTTTAGCCAGACTTTTTAAGAGGGACATTATGCTGAGAGAGAGGGAAACTGAGGCTGAATAAGATGGTGCATCTCGGTCAGATGCTACCTTTCTTCTGGTCAGGTTATTCTGTTCCTCTGGGAGATATGTTCTTTGAGGAGCTATCTGGATCTCCCAAAACTCCTTTCTAGTGTTCTGCTACCTTTTTTTGCTAGAGTCATCCTTGAAGTATGCTTAATTTTTTGTGTGTGTTAATTTCATTTGATAAACAGATTTATGTTCCAAAGAACTTTTTCATCCTTGACATTGACATGGGTTAGAGGCAGAACAGCAGCAGTGACATGCTGTATAAAAAAAGTGTTTGCTAAGGGTTAACTATAAGGTAGTATTACTAGGTTTACACACAGGGTGGTATAAAGTGAAGTATGTATGTGTGGAGATTGTGTAAGAATAAAGTTGTTTCAAAAGGTGTACTGTTGTTGAGGTAAAATGTAGATGAAGTTAATGAATGCAGTGGTATGTAGAGAGTGACTATGTAGGTATCAGGGAATGCTGTGATTTGAGTAAGGTTAAGAGTTAATGTAGGTTGTCAAGGTGTCTGAATTATGGTAAAGAAGTTTGAATGGAGGATATGGGGTAGAAGTGGGGAAGGAGAATGGAACAGTACAAAAGTGAGTGGCATTAAGTTGAGGTGAGAAGAGGGGGATTAACGGGTGTCCTCAAAGCATTTACAAGAGGTAGATTTTGTAATGTAATTGTGATGGGTAGATTTAAAAATTGAGGGGGCAGGAATCTTTTTATTGGAATGGATATTCTTGCTAGGGGCACTCTCCATATTTCTATTCTTAACTTTGTTTGGACCCACGTGAAGCCTCCTCGCCATTAAACTACACTGCGTGTATTTCTGGGTGGCTCCTCACGTGCAGGCTGGGCTGGGATCCAACTTAGTTAGGGCTTCCCTACACTCACCCTAGCTAATTTTACTGATTTACCTGCATTTATCTGTAGCACTTGTGGTATCAGACTATATTACATATCTTGTAGTAGCCCTTAAAGTTATTATATTTATAGTAAATACTATGCCTAAACCCTCCATTTTCCTCATTGAAATTGCTTAGCCTTATCTGATTATAAATAGAATTCATTTAAAGTAAAGTTTAAAGCTTGTATAACCTGTTTTACCTGCACTGTATTTGAAGTTTGTATTTTTATTTCAGTTTCCCTCTAACATTATCTTTTTTTTCTCTCCCTACTCTTCCTCCTATACTAGCTATCCTCTGATTTACCTTGTGTCTTTGTACCTGGGTTGAATCACATCACTATACTATTTTTACTAGGGTGCTCTCAAGCCTCCTGCCCTTGAAAGATTCTGGACTTTGCCTCCCTCTACAACCCACTACCTCTGGACTCAAGGAAGTATGTCTGCCTATATCAAGATGTCAAAGTTATAACCAAGTTTACAAATTTAAAAGAGCAAACCCTGCTAAGCTGTTTTGTTCTGTCCCCCAGCTAAGCTTGCCAGCAGCAACCCCCCCCCCTTGTTCCTTTACTTCCTTCCTCCCACTCTCTCTGGATTGCTACTCAACCTGTGCCCCTTCTCCCTTTGCTCTAGCCCGACTTCCAAAGCAGGGCCCCAGTGCATGTTGCTGCACTGCTGACGTTTGCCCACTAGATGTCGCCAAAACTCCATTTTCACTCTCCATATTAGTCTTACTCTCTGCCTAACTCTTCTTATCTCACCCTTCCTACTCCTTTCCTTCCTTTGACTCTTCCTCTTTACCCTCTCCTCCTTAGACTACCTCTCTCCTACCTTAACCTACCTAGCTTTTACTGATTACTTTTTCTTCTCTCCTTGGTGTGCCCCGCTCCGTTCGCCCTGCGGGCTCACTCCGCTCCCCTCCCTACCCCCAATTCCCACCCACCCCCAGGGGTCCTACTCTTATACCTCTATAGCCACACCCCTATTACCTCCTATCCTATTGCTCTCCTTCCCGCCAATTTGTTACCTACCCTTAACACACCTCTTCCACTCCCCCTTATCTTTCTTCACCTTATTTACCAACTGTTATACAAACTTACTACCTCCTCTCTTGCTTACTACACTCATTCTCTCTCCTTTGTACTTTCCTCCTTTCTCCACACTTCTCAGACTACTAAATTATGTCTCCTTACATACTAACTATGACTTTACTCTCATTCTTACTCATGACCACCCTTCTCTCAACATACTATCTCACCTTCTTTGAAATCTCACTTAACAACCACTTTATCTCCTCACAAAAACACACTTCAACTAGACTCACCTTCACATCTTTCTCTAATGTTAATTCCACCCCTAGCTATCACCTATCCAAATTCCACAGACTACATCACCTAAACTACCTCCAACAATCAAATAAAAAAACAAAAACCCTTACAAATCAAAGGAGCAACTATTTAATTAAACTAGTTAATCCTCACCTACAGGATGGTGACATCCACCCCAACCCTGGACCAACCTCACCTCCTTCCCAAAACAGCTCACCTAACCTCAATAATACCTTCCTCATAGGACACCTTAACATCCAAAGCATAAATAAGAAAATACCCTTCATCCATGCCCTCTTAGATATCCACTCATTTGACATTCTTTGCCTCTCTGAAACCTGGCTAAAACCAGGCACAAAAGACTCAGAGATTATTCCTCAAGGTTATAATATAATCAGACATGACCGCTTAAAACGCAAAGGTGGTGGAGTAGCAATACTTTTCAAAAATCAACTTAACATCTCTACTCAACCAGCATGCCCAATCCAAAATAGCAAAACAGAATCCATCATTATTAAACTCCAACTTAACACCAAAAAAGCCATTTACATTATTTGTTTGTATCTTCCCCCAGGTAATAACATTCCAATATTAGAAGACTTTCTAAGCTGGGTTTCTAGCAACTACCCCCAAGAAACCATAATTCTTGGCGACGTTAACATAGACTGGAACACTATTAATGCAAACAATCCCTCCTCTCATATTAACCTACATGGCTTCTCACAAACTATTACCTCAACTACAAGAGTCAATAAGCCCAGCAAGAAAGAAAGTATATTAGACTGGATACTCACTAATAAAGTTAACAAACAGTATAAAGTAGGTACTATGCCCGACGACATTAGCGACCATTGCCTAACCTTCATTACTAGACAAAAATCAGAATATGTTAATCCCCCAAATACAAGGCTAATCCGATCTATCAAGCATTTTAACATAGACCTTTTTAAATCTGAACTGAGAGCATGCAATTGGAATTGCTTAAAATCACTTCCCCTGGAAGAGGCAGTATTATTCTTTAATAAAACATTCTTATCCATACTTGATTCACATGCTCCAGAACGTGCTATTAGAGTAAAGACCAAATCTGCCCCATGGCTGAAGGACAATACCAAAAAACTCATTCATGCTAGAAACAAAGCATGGACAAAATGGAGATGCAATAGACAAAACCCTGATTTAATTAATTTCCGCCAACTTAGAAATCTAGCTAAAAAATCAATAATCTCTGACAAGAAAAACTTCTACTGTAATCTTCAAGAAACTCATATTAACAACTCTAAACAGTTCTGGTCATCAGTAAATAGACTTCTTTCCCCAGGAATGGCTAAAACTCCTTCCCCTCTAAATGCTGACCCAGAAACCCCTCTCCAGACTGCTAATGCTTTCAACTCTTTTTTCACTGAAACTATTCAATCCTTAGCCAAACAAATGAACTCTAACAACTCTGATATTCCAACTAACATAAACAACTCCTCCTACAACTTCTCTCTAAAACCTATATCTACTTCTTTCATCTACAGACTCATTCACAAACTGAAACCCTGCACCCCTTCTGCTGACAAGCTCCCTTCTCTTTTCCTTCAGAAAGCTGCCAAAGAAATTGCATATCCTATATCCTTACTTATCAACAGAACTATCCAAGAAGGAACCATCCCAGATATCTGGAAAGTCTCCTATATTATCCCACTACATAAAGGTGGTGACTCCCTTGACCTTTCCAACTTTAGACCAATTGCCCTTCTCTCACCCCTAGCAAAGATCATGGAAAAATGTATTCATCAACAGCTGGTACACTATCTCTCTCTCCACTCCATAATAGCAAAGTGCCAGCATGGGTTCAGACCCCACCACAGTACCACCACTGCCCTTCTTTCATTTATAAATACTATTAACAAAAATCGAAACAACAATGCTCTCTCTTCCGCTCTTTTCATTGATCTCTAAAGCTTTCGACATGGTCAACCACACTCTCTTAATCAACATTCTTGTATCCCTCTCTTTTGATAAACTAGCCATCAATTGGTTTAGATCTTATCTTAACAACAGACAACAAGCAGTAATATGGGAAAACCATATCTCATCACTCTTACCCATTTCCATCGGAGTTCCCAGGGCTCCATTCTTGGTCCACTTCTGTTCTCCCTCTTTATTAACGATCTTCAGACTGCAATCCCACAAGCAACCTGCATACAATACAGATGATTCCACCCTTATCTGCTCAGCACCATCCTCTACTGAACTGAGCTCATTGACCCAAAATACCTTTAACACTGTAGAAACTTGGTTTTCCAGACGGTTTCTCCTACTAAATGCCAAAAACTAAACTCCTCCTCTTCTCCCCACCACTCGGTCCCCTTTAAACTTTACCATTCCCTCAAACAATGGCACTATCATCTCACCTGAACCAACTACAAAACTCTTAGGAATAACCATTGACAATAAGCTCTCCTTGATCAGCACATTAACAACACCATCAAGATTGTTAATAGAAAAATTGGATCCCTATATCGTATCAAACCTTTTCTAACCCCAGCAACTAGAACCAAAATTGCTCAATCTCATCTCCTATCTTCTCTCCTATATGCGTCCCCCATTTATACAAACCTTAAGAAAATCAATCTTAACAAACTTGTAAATTGCTATAACAACATAGCTCGCCACTACTAACCCCTTCAGGACCCACCATTGTATTAACTTAAAACAACTTGGCTGGCTTGAATTTCAAAACTACCTACTTATTACTCAACTCACTATAGCCCACAACATATTACACCAACCTGACAACACCCCAATACTCTCTCAGCTTCTAATCCCTTACAACAATCTTAACTCACTTCGCTCCTCTACAAAACTCATGACACAATCTATGAAAGTAAACAACACAGCAGGTGGTTCTCTATTCACGAACACAATAGGCAGAAGTTGGAATCTCTTACCTAGTGACTTAACTCTGACTACATCCCTGCCTCAATTCAAAGAAAAAATTAAACTATACTTCCAAAATCATTGGCTTTGTTCCTGCAATACACCTGACTAACCATTTTCTCTTACTCTGTTTCTCCTCCTCTCTTTTCATCTCCACCTTTCTCATTTCTCATCCTCTCTCTTTTCTGATTTAAATATGTACATGTTATATTTCAATTGCTAACATAACACTAACTGCATTTTGTAAATTTGTGTCTCTTTTGAATTTATCTTTCTTTCTTTGTGTTTTATTTAATTCCAATTTTTTTTTTTCCTTTATCTTACAGAAATAGTTTTTTCATTATGTGATGTACTTAGTATTTAGTGGAGCTTTTCTCCTCGGGCCTCTGCTGAAAATGGACATGTATCCAGCCAGACTAGCCCGGTCAACAAATGTAAAATAAAATAAAATAAATAAAAATATGGTTCCGCACAGCTGGGGTGAGATTGTAGGTGTCCCTTTTTTATACTGACTGGCAAGAGAAGGTGTCTTTTTAAGAAGTGAGTACTGCTGCTTTAAGAATTAAGTAGATAGTTGAGTGAAATAGTTTACCGGAAGTGGACAGAAATTGTTAAATAACAGTTTCCAAATAGTGATGTTGAAGAAAACAGTAGCCCTTTCTGTTATTAGTACTGTACATCAGTTAATTAGAAGGGTTTAGTGATGGTTCTTTGGCCAGCTGGTTTGATAAATCTGTTTTTTGTGAAGAGATTTGTGTAAAGTTCCTAAGCTCTGTAAACTGCCTAATGTCACTATTAGAAGTGTTTGAGTTTAGGATGTAAGGTGTGGGCTGCATTTGAGAACTTTGACAAGTGTGAGGAGTCTTACTGGTGTTTTGTAAGCATACTTAAGCTGTGCCAGAACTCTAATAGTCGATATGGGAGCAGAAAGTGAGATAGAAGTCCGTAGTAGAACCTAGATATTTGTATGTCTGAATATGTACTGCTCATGATTCCACAAGTGGCAGTAATTTTGAGGGTAAAATTAGGGGCCCTTCTTGCGGAGTGCCAAGCAACATGGTGTTTGGTTGGAAACCTTGACCTGTTTCATCTTATGCAAACCAGAGTTTAGTAGGGTCTATGTTTAGCCACTGAATGAAATCTTCATCAAACAGCTAAACGTCGAACTCTATCCATTGAACGTTCATTTCAGAGAACGTGTGAGATGGGGAAAGTAACTAGTTGCCCTCCCAGTCTCCCACACCGCAGTAGTTCAAAGCCCTTTCCCCCACTGTAGTGTGACCTCGGAGTTGGTATATGTAGTTAGGGAGGGGGGTGGGGGTGTTGATGGTGAAGCCCCCTACCTGGGTGGGTTTGAAATACTGCGGTGTGAGACCGGGAAATGTTGGACAAAGAGATACTTTTCCCGTCTCACACGTTCGCTGAAATGAACATTCGATGATTGAATGTTCGATGGATAGGGTTCAATGTTTACGTTCTATGAAAGTTTCATTCAATGGCTAAACAGACTCGAGTTTGTAGATGTCTTCAAGAATTTCTGGTTTTCATTTGGGGGTTTACCAGCCATTAGTGCATGGTTATCTGGGTAAAGTGTTAGTCGCATAGAATATAAATCATTTGGAAGATTGTTCATGTTTAAGATGAGTAATAATGGCCCAAGGTTTGAGCAGTAGGATACACCTGAAAATGGCGTGCCCAGTCTGAAGACTTTACAAAGAACTCTTCAGGAGTTTTTCTTTTAGACAGCTACAGAGCTAGTGAACAAGGCTCATCATTAAAACCTGCTTAATTAATTAGAAGAAAATAAACTGATCAAATGCCATCTCTAGATCAAAAAGTAGATGACCTGTTAGCTTTTATTTGTGTTAAATATGTGGTCAGCAGCCTCCTTCCAGTTAAGGAAATGATTGTGTTCAACATGTAGCAGAAAAGTATGTTAGAGTTATTTGTAGTCTGTTTCTGATGCATGTAAAAGTTTGCTTGCATACCATTTTCTCAGAAGAAAGGTTGACAATCAACCAGCAGTGTTTAGGGGAGGAAGGATTAGAGGTTTTAGGAAGTAGGATTAGCCTGGTAAATCTGAAAATTTTAGCTAACCAAGTAGATAAAATGTACGACTCCCCAGCAGAGTAAATTATCTTCGTGTTTCACTGTTGCAGTCATCACACTTGGGTTATCTGCCTGCAGGTGACCCTCAGTCGGCCCGAATACCAGAGTCTTAGGATTTCTGCGTCGGATGCTGTCGCTTCTTCCATGACGTCAGGTCGTCAGGAGTATAAAACAGGCAGCTGACGCCATTACATCGGTCTTTCTTGCCGAGGAGGAGCCTGAAGCAGAAGCAGTTCGCAAGTGCCAGTCGGCCGCTACCTGAAATTTTCGTTTGAGTTTGTAATCCTGAAGTCTTCTAAAGCTAAGTACCCCATTGGGGATCCTTTTTTCTTGCTCTAACCAATGTCAGAAAAAGTTAACAATTGTCTTGCCTCTGGAAAGCAAATACCTCACAGAGATTTTCATTAAAAAAAATGTATATATACTGTAAGCCTGTTTCCTACCTTTCCTGTAACTAGTGTTCCAGATAAAGATTTGCTGTATCCAGGAATGTATGTAAGCTTCTGAGCCCCCCCAAGCCTTTCTGTGTTGGAGGGAAGCCTTCTAGGTGATCAGTGGGACTGGTAAGCACTAGGTAGCTTGTCTACCACATAAGGAGTGGTTCTGGCCCAGAAACTGTAGATGTTCTTCGTTCCCCATTGCTGCAGTCCTAACTATTGGGTATAGTCCGCATCCAGTCGGCCCGAATACCAGAGTATAAGGCTGACGTCGGTCAGGGCGCATTAGACTGACGTCAGTACGTCAGGGTACTAATGCGCATGACCGACGTCATATCAGTCTTTTTGCCGCATGGTCCGATGCAGAAGCAGTTTTGCGAGTGCAGGTTGGCGTTCTGAAATATTTCCGAAACCGGAGTTTCAGACCGAAACAGAGTTGGCTAAGTACCCGTTGGGGAACATTTTGGTTTTCTTGCCTCAGTATTTTACCGGATGTCAGAAAAAGTGAATAACTGTATTTCTTGTGGGAAACAGATACCTCATAGGGATTACCATACCTTGTGTATACCTTGTTTAGGGCCTGAGCACGGCGTTGTTGGTTGCCGCTCTTGTGCTAGGTTTAACAAACGCACTATTAAGAGGAGGTTAGACTGTGCCAGGTTAGTGTTTGGGAAGCGTTGCAATTATAAAATGCCGCCGGATGCTCCGGCCCGCTTCGTCCAAAGCGCAAGGACAAAACAGCGAAGCCTAGGGTTGATGAACCGGCAGTCCCGGACGTCGGTTCTTTAGAAGGCTCAGTGGAGCCAGAGGTTTTGCCAGGAGTTTCCATGGAGTCCCAGGCAGAAACTCTACTGTTACAGGATGTGCCTTCTCAGGAGGTAGGCCAGGCTGAGGGGCTTCTCAGGTGACTGTTCTTCCCTCTCTTCCCAAGGTAGTTAGAGCCTCTCCTTCTGTTGCCAAAACTTCTTTGAGAGGTAGGCCTAGTTCAGCTTCAGTGGGGGCTTCTCCTAGCATTTCGGTTCTGTACCTAAGAAACATATGCTTAAAATGGCAGAAGATTTGATTACTATGATTAGAGGTTCTATGCCCCGCCTGATAAGAGGCCTAGGGTGGAACCGAGTTTGATAGTTTTGAACAGTGTTCAGAGGCTTCAGAGTCTTCTGGAAGACTTGCAGGAGTATCCTACTTATTCTGATTCTGATGTGGATGATTCCACTCCTACAGCTTCTCCTCCTGAGGATTTCTCATTTTCAGAGACTCTGCATTCCATGAGGGAGCACTTTAAATGGGAAGGCCAGGATTATTCTGATTCCAGGAAAAGGCTTAGGAATTCTTGTTTTACCCCAGCATAGGCCCTTAGCTATTCCTCCTGTGTTGAATGTGGTGGAAGATGTTTTGCAGAGGCTTCCCTGAACCCTGACTCTTTGCCTCCTGCTCCTGTTAAGCCTGATAGGTATTATAGGGTGCCCGAAGCTCATAAGTATTTGTTTAAGAGTCCTAGGGCGGACCCAGAAACTATTTCTCAAGGGCCTAAAGGTGTTAAAGCTTCTGTGGTTAAAAATCCTGTTCCCACTGATAAAGAGGCAAGGGCTTTGGATAGGTGGGGAAAGAAAGTGTATACTTCTTCCACTCTAGCCATGAGAGCATTGAATTGTCAGTTTCACATGCTAAAATATCAGAATTATCTCCTTTCACAATTGAAATCTAAGGTGGATGCTTTGGCGGAAGGTATTGAGTGTAAAGAGTTGCTGGATTTGGTTCATGTGTCTGAACAAGTGGGTAAGCATTCTTTGCAATGTGGTTTTGATGCTGTACAGGCCTCCTCGAGGGTGGCTGCTACTAGTTCTGTTCTTCGCAGGCATGCCTGGTTGAAGGATCAGAATTTAGCTGAGCATGTTAAGACAAGGATTTTGGATGCTCCTTTACAGTCTGATGTGTTGTTTGGATCGCCTGTGGAAGCAGTTTTAAAGAAAATGGAGGACAAAGCTAAGTCTATGCAAACTGTTAAAGATTTTTGCAGGTGCAGCCACGAAGTTTAGTAGAAATTGGCCTGCTAAGGGGTGGACATATCCTGCTTATCATTCCCAGTCTAGGGGTAGGTCTAGGCGTGGTAGGGGCAGGGCTCAAGGTTCTTTTAGGCCTAGAACAGGGAGTTCACCTGCTCAGACTTCTGGTGAGGGCAGGGGTCAGTCCTTTCGTAAACAGACCCAATGACCTGTCTTTTCAGCTGCCAGTAGATTCCCGTCTGGCAGCTCCTTTGGGAGGAAGACTGTCTCTTTTCAAAGAAAATTGGGATTTAATTACTCAAGACAAATGGGTGTTGGATATCATTCACCACGGTTACAGATTTTATTTCCATACAATGCCCCTTTCAAAGGCATGCCAGACGTTCCTCCTCCACAAAGAAAAGAGGCTCACAAGCAAGTTTCTCAGTTACTCCAGATAGGGGCCATTCAGCCAGTCCCTGTATCAGAGAGGGGCCTAGGATTTTATTCTCGCCTGTTCCTAGTACCAAAGAAGGGAACACGTGGAGACCAATTTTGGATTTATCTCTCCTCAACACTTTTCTGGACATTCCCAAGTTCAAGATGTTGACGTTACAACAGCTTTTACCTCTGCTGGGCAAAGGTCACTGGATGGTAACTTTAGATCTCAAGGAAGCTTACCTTCATGTGCCTATAAGGCTAAGTTGCAGGAAGTATCTCGGTTTCGAGCTGGAAATTCTCATTATCAGTTCTCTGCATTGCCCTTTGGCTTATCTACTGCGCCCAGAGTATTTACAAAGTGCCTGGCTCCAGTGATAGCTTACTTCAGGCAAAGAGGAATACAAATAAATCCTAAGTTGGACGACTGCCTGATTCTGGCACAAGAACAAGGAAGACCTTCTTTTACAGCATCTGGAACATGTCAAAAGACTGCTAACATGCCTAGGGTACACAGTCAACGAAATAAAGTCCAGTCTAGTATCCTCTCAAGAGATAATATGCCTGGGTGCAAGCTTAAATACAACTGCCCAGATGGCCTTTTTAACCCCAGACAAACAACTGACTCTATCACTTTACTTCCATCAACTATCTTGGCATCAGTCCCAGTTATCTGCAAGAAAAATTCTGCAGGCTTTGGGCTTCAAGGCATCCTGCATCCTACTTATTCCATATGCAAGGCTGCATATGAGGAAACTTCAATGGTACCTAAAAAGTGTTTGGACTCAACATTGCCACAGCCTGGAAATAATGATTACTCAAATAATTCCTTGCCTGCACCAGGAGTTTCGATGGTGGGCGAAGGCTTGTCACCAGAACAAGGGGCAGCCATTCACATTACCCCCAGTCAGGCAGACACTAACAACGGATGTATCAGATTATGCCTGGGGGGCCCACATTGCAGGAAGATGCATTCAGGGCACATGGTGCTCAAACCAATTGCAAGTACATATCAATCAAAAAGAGATGCTTGCTGTTCAAAATGCCCTGACAGCCTTCAAGAACCTTCTTCATCCAGGACAACTACTGACGGTCATGTGGTATATAAACAAGCAGGGGGGCACACATTCTTACCCCCTTTGCAGACTAGCCATGACTTTGTGGGACTTAGCATTGACTTACCAAGTACATCTGCAGGCACAATTCCTGCCAGGAAAGAAAAATGCTCTGGCAGATGAACTAAGCAGAAACCTCATGGATCCCCACGACTGGCACCTGGATCCACAAGTCTTCATCATGATAACAAGGAAATGGGGATGCCCGGACATAGATCTATTTGCCTCCCCTCAGCTACCAACTAAAAAGATTCTGGACAAGGACTTATCACAGACAAGCATGGAAAGTGGACGCTCTATCTTTCAGCTGGAAAAACCTATCAGTATATGCCTTTCCTCCACTGCCTCTCCTCCCCAAGGTACTCCTAAAGGTCAGACAAGAGAAGCCAAAGATGATACCGATTGCCCCAGACTGGCCCCGAATCCTAAGGAACTTGTCTCAATGCCCAGCTTGGACCTTACCTCAAATACCCCATCTACTGTCCCAGCAAAACAAGCAGATCCTGCACAGCTAACTCAGGACTTTAAACCTGGCAGCATGGCAGATAATGTAATCATGCAAAACACACCTCTCAGTAAAGCTGTGATGGATGTCATTTTGGAAGCCAGAAGGCCTACTACTAGAAAATCGTATGCTGGAAAATGGAAGAGATTCTGTGCTTGGAACCAGGCACAAGGAACTGATACAGCTGTACCATATATTCCTCAGATTTTGCAATACTTAACTGAGATGCTGGACAAAGGCCTATCTTTTTCATCAATTAAAATTCATGCCTCTGCCATTTCGGCTCATTACAATACAGAGCCACCAATCTTTTCTCATCCTCTCTTAAAGCAGTACCTCAGAGGAGCCAAAAATTTAAGGCCTCCAAGGAGATCACCAGTACCTGCATGGGACCTCAACTATGTCTTGGAAAAACTCACCATGCCTCCTTTTGAGCCAGCTGCTACTGCTGATATACAGTTTTTATCTTGGAAAACAGCTCTGCTCCTAGCAATAACTTCTGCAAGATGAGTTTCAGAGCTACAGGCACTCATGGCTGTGGAACCTTTTATCATGTTTTATCCAGACAGGGTTTCTCTGAGGACAAACCCAACATTTATGCCTAAGGTGGTGTCCAGTGTGGCTCTTAACCAAACTATTCATCTGCCAACTTTTTATCCGAATCCACAGAACAAGAGGGAGAGAATTCTGCATTCTTTAGACGTACACAGCTTAGATTTTACTTGGACAGAACCAAAGTTTTCAGGAAGACAGAGCAATTGCTAGTAGCATATGCTGCAGGATCGCAAGGAAAGACCATCTCAAAGCAGACTATTTCAAAGTGGATAGGCCACTGCATTCATTTCTGCTATTTTCACCATGGCAAGCCAGTGCCTAAGGGCATTAGGCCACATTCAACCAGAGCTGCAGCCACTTCAGCAGCCTTTCTCAGGGGAGTACCAACCAAAGACATTTTAGAGGCTGCTACTTGGAGTTCAGTGCACACCTTTACAAAGCACTATCACTTGCCACTGAACTCTAAATCCAGGGCAGGCTTTGCCACTGCCGTTCTGCAGGGCCTCATAGCCGCTCCTAATGCTGTTTAGCTCCAGCCTCCCAGCCATAGCTTAGGGACTCTACCCAAATGTAATGACTGCAACAGTGAAACACGAAGAACATAGTACAGTTGTGTACACTTACCATAAATGTAGATGTTCGACTGTATTCACTGTTGCAGTCCAGGTTACCCACCCACCACCCCCCTTTTTTGTCTGCTGGAACTTATCTTTCCTTCTCTGATTTATACAACCTATGCAGTGTATTTGCTTGTAGATGAAGGTAAAGTTTATATTGGTGCATTTACTTTATATGTATAGGTGTATATATATATATATATATATATATATATATATATATATATATATATGTATAAATTTTGGCTACCCTTTTAGGGGGCACCTGACATATGGGGCAAGGAAAAACTGAAGAAAATGGCGTCTGCTACTACTTTTATACCCCTGACGACCTGACGTCAGGGAAAGGCCAACGCAGGACCCAAGACTTTGGAATTCCGGCTGAGGGCAACCTGCCAGCAGGATTACCCAAATGTAATGACTGCAACAGTGAATACACTCTAACATCTACATTTATGGTAAGTGTACACAACTGTACTTTCTCTCCTGTCTATCTGATGAATCTGGGCATCTTGAGGCAATGTAGAAATTGCCTCATGGACACAGACAACCCTCTCCTCCTACCAGCCAACACTACAACCTGTGAGAGATGCACTTACCTAGCCAAACTGGAGGTAAAGCTCTCTCCAACCAAGACTGAACTTGACAGTCAAGAGGAGAAGGTAAACATTTGCACCACACCACACTCATCGCATAGTCTCACTAAATCTCCATCATCAAAATCCACACATAGTAACACAAAAACATTTGCGGAGGCTCTCAATAATAATCTAAGTAACAGAGACCTCCAAAGCAGAAACGTAAACATCCCCCATCCCCCAACACAACCCAAATGACACGTAGCCCGCAGACTGTGTGCCAATCGACCACGGCCAATCAGCTGCCTGTCGGGTGCCAGGATCCGCCACATAACCCATGCACTCAGGTCACTCCACAGCAAGTACAAATATGACTCTGTCATTGTCCATGTTGGTGTGAATGACCTGAGACGTACCTCCCTGGACTACATGAAAAGAGACCTGGAAGAGCTGTTCGATCTTTTACCCAGGCAAGTATGACCCTAGTCCTGAGTATCATTCTGCCATCGCCCAGAATGATACCGCAGTACAAAGACAAAATGATTGACTTCAACAATTGGCTAAGCTTCTGGTGTCATTCTAAGGAGATCCAGTATCTGTCTGCTTGGGATGACATGTTGACAGACCCATGATGCTTTCCCACAGATGGCCTGCACCTGCCGCCCCTGGGATTCTGGATACTGGCTAAGGCTCTTGCTGCCCCTATAGTGCCTTTTTATGCAAGGTTCAAATGACAAATTCACCACTGTAACCGGAACAGGCCAGCAAAAACTGAGGGTAATGCTACTCAATGCTAGAAGTCTAAATCTCAAAATGCACTCACTCGAGGCATTCCTTAAAATGGAGAACATTGATACCTGTGCAGTGACTGAGACCTGGTTCAAGGCTCCAGAGAGCACCCCTGCAGTACCAGGCTATAACTCGTACCACACTTTTCAGCCATGTAACCTGGACCGAAACACCAAAGGTGGAGGTGTATCCATATTCATTAAGGATATCCACACCTCCAGGCTAGTTGCTGAGCATAATGCATCTGAGGTTATCCAAGTGCAACTAACTCTGGGTAAAACTGCAATCCAAATTGTAGCTTGCTACAGATCCCCCACCATGCCCCAGGATTCCCACTCCTCTTTTCTTGATGTACTGGAAAATATTAGGGTTCAGCCAAACACCCTAATAATGGGCGACTTCAACTACCCCACCATTAACTGGAAAAACTACTCGTGTACCAACTCCTTAGCTCAATGCTTTCTGGAATTCATAAACTCCAATGCCCTAGATCAACTTAACCACACCCCCACCAGGGACAACAGTATTCTAGACCTAGTTATTACCAACATGAGTGACTGGTGTTCCACACCTTAAGTCAACTCTTCGTTGGTCAGATCTGACCATAAGCTAATCACCCTAGATATCCACATTTCGCCCCCACCCCCCATTAAGGAAACCACGGTAAAAAATTTCTCCAAAGCCAACTTCATGCTTCTTAAGACAGAAGTGGTGTACTTCATGACACCCATGCAGATGGACAATACAGTTACGACTGCTGAATCCTACACAAATGCACTCTATAAGCACTTACATGAGTGCATGGATTGTGCTATCCCAAACAGAACCAAGACGCTATCCTCCAAAAAAATGGAAGCCAATCTGGTGGTCCCCTGCCATAAACAAACTGTACAACAGAAGGAAGAAACTGTTGCAAAAGAGAGTAAAATCCCATGAGTGGAGGAGCTCCCTGGTCAGCCTCCATAAGAAGCTGAGATCCTTTATAAGATGCTCCAAAGCTAGCTACGAAAACAAAATTGCCACTAATTCTAAGGACAACCACAAAGCATTCTATAGCTATGTCAAGAATATCGATGGCAACACCCAGATCTGCTCTGAGTTGCAGCACAACGGCACGAAAATTACAGAACCAACTGATATTGCCAACATCCAAGCAGATAGGTTCAGTGCTAACTTTACCCCCCCACCTACCCCCTAAAGGGCCCATATCTATACAGGAAGAATGCTGAGTCCCTGCAATCACAACTACGCATAGAAACGCTGCACTCTCTAAAGCCAAGAACACAGCATCCATGCATGAACAACATCCCAGGCTGCATTTTACATGAACTTCAGAACGAACTGGCTCCCCACTTAAGCACCATGTTCAATAATAGCCACGCATCATGCTTTGTGCCCAGTGAGTGGCGCACAGCAACAGTTATCCCACTCCACAAAGGGAGAGCCAACACTGATCCCGGGACCTATTGCCCTGTTAGCCTAACGAACCTGGTCTGCAAGGCCGTGGAACGTATCATCATGGAACTCATAAACAAAAACATTGGCAACCTCCATACTCTGGATACCACCCAGTTCAGGTTTGTGAAAGGCAGATCATTCCTCCTGAACCTGATTGACTTTTTTGAGGCAGTCACCAAAGCCGTAGATGAGGGTAAGGTGGTTCACACAGCCTATCTTGACCTCGCCGAGGCTTTCAACACCATCCCCCATTCTGGAATTATAGCTAAACTCACTAAACTGGGTATAAATCCCTACGTCACAAGATGGGTTGCCAACTGGCTCACTGACAGAACCCACACTGTAAAAGTTGCAGACTCCAAGTCTGACCTCAAACCAGTGACAAGTGCAGTACCACAGGGTTCAGTCCTGGGACCTCTCCTGTTTGGTATCTACTTCTCTGAAGTACAGGCTAACACCGAAGGCCTCTGGCTAATGAAGTTCGCAGATGACTGCAAATTAGGAGCCATAGTCAAGTCCCCAAATGATGTGGACATCCTACAGAAGGGCCTCGCTGAGACAGATGCCTGGTGTCAGCGCCATGGCCTCAAGCTCAGTGCCAAAAATTGCAGTGTCATCCCCTTTGGTAAAAACTCTGTATCCATGAACTACCACATAGACAGCAGTCTACTTAACACCGGATGTGTGATAAGAGACCTTGGGACCCAGATGGACAGGATTCTCTCCTTTGATAGTCACATTGCCACAGTAGTCAGAAAGTCTTTCTACGTGGGACACCTTATCATAAAAGGGTTCTCATCCAGGAAAAAAGAGGTCATTGTTCCCCTCTACTCGACACTCATTAAACCCATTGTAAAGTACAACGCCCCTTTTGGAATGTACCTCACAAGACGTCTGCAGCAGCTGGAAAGGCCGCAGAAGTACCTCACAAAGAGGATTACTGGCCTCAAACAAATGCCCCTACACTGACCATCTCAAAAAACTCCAGCTTTACTCCGTAGCATATCACTTACTCCGAGGTGATCTCTGGCTAACATATAAAGCTATGTCAAACCCAGAGCAGTTGGACATGCTGCACCTAAAAATGCCAATCCCTCCGAGCTACATGCTCTAGGGACCTAAACCTTGTCCCCACAATAAACAGGACATGCTGGAGGGATAGATTCCTGTCCCAGAGACTTCCCATACTCTGGAACAGACTACCAATCTATGTCAAGAAAAGTTCTTCATTAGCACTCTTCAAGAAAAATCTTGATGAGTTGACGGGAAATAGGAAGTACACCTAGGGGATCATTTCTGTGTCTCTGCTCCACAATGGCACAGGAAAATAAATTTCTTGGGTGGCGTAAGCCAGGGAACCTTGTTGGCTAGGCTTATGTAGGCCCTTGGGCTGATAGCCTAGTACCTACCTATGAACCTATTCTTACTGCGTCACCTGTTTTGGCGCAGACTACGACCTCCCTGTTGGTTTTGTGCCTTGTTTAATGCCCGAACCATTCGTCGTCTGGCTAGCTTTGTGGCTAAAATCTTTTGCTCTCGTTCTCCGTATTCCGATATGGCCTCAATAAGCCATCTGTCTACCGATCTTCCGAAAAAAAAACATAAAGACAGAGACGGACCTCATAGGTCCAAAACTGTTGATGATGCTTCCATTAAGCTAGTCGCCAGTACTCAGTGACGCACCTTTGCAGCCCCTCGCAGCCCTCTTCTGAGACCCATTCGGAGTCCATTATGCCACAAAATGCTTCTTCCACTATGGAACCTGCGGATGTCTCTACCTTGGATGGGTCCGGAGCCGCTGTGCAGGCACCGGCTTCTGAGGGTGTATTCTGACCTACCGATGTTCAAATTAAACCGACTATTTGTTTTTAGCTAAAACTACTATGTTTCTGAGGCCCAGAGTGCACACTACACCTAGAAAATGACCAAAGCGCATGCTCAAGCTCCCATGTCACAAAAACAAATGCTTAGAATTTCTGAAGACCTTATTACCCTAATTAGGGGAAGCCAGCCTTCCCCTGCTAAGAGACAAAGAATTGAATTTCATTCTGATTCTACAGACCAGGAGTCCGATGAGTCTGACCTTTCTGATTATCAGGACACATGCCCTTATCAACCTATGAAGATTCAAATGCAGAGGAATCCATTCCCTCTGCCTCCCCTCCAGAGGATTTTTCTTTTGGTGAAACCTTGCATACTTTGAGAGCATTTCCACTGGGAATGCCAAGACTACCCTCAGTCCAAAAAGGGACTCAGAGAATTTTTAGATTTGTTTCAGCACAGGCTTCTAGCTATACCCCCTGTCCTGGATGTTGTAGATGTTTTTATGGAATCCAGTCTTACTCCAGATACTTTACCCCCCAGCCCCTAGGAAACCTGACAGGTACTACAGAGTACCTGATTTCCACAAATTTCTCCAAGAATCCTACTGTGGATCCAGAGATCTTTTTCCAGGGACCTAAAGGTATTAAGGCTACTACAGTCGAAATCCTACCCCTTCAGACAGGGATTCTAGAGCTTTAGACAGATGGGGTAAAGAAGGTATATACCTCTGCAACTCTTGCCGCCAGTCATTGAATTGCCAGTTTCACATGTTGACATACCCAGCAGCATATTATGGAACTAATTTAAACAAAAAATGGTGTTACTTCAGATTGTGCAGAAAATAAATATTTAGTGAGGGTAATGCTACTCAATGCTAGAAGTCTAAATTTCAAAATGCACTCACTCGAGGCACTCCTTAAAACGGAGAACATCGATATCTGTGCAGTTACTGAGACCTGGTTCAAGGCTCTAGAGATCACCCCTGCACTACCAGGCTATAACTCATACCACACTTTTCGGCCATGTAACCTAGACCGAAACACCAAAGGTGGGGGTGTGTCCATATTCATTAAGGATATCCACACCTCCAGGCTAGTTGTTCAGCATAATGCATCCGAGGTTATCCAAGTGCAACTAACTCTTGGCATAACTGCAATCCAAATTGTAGCTTGCTACAGATCCCCCACCATGCCCCAGTATTCCCACTCCTCTTTTCTTGATGTACTGGAAAATATTAGGGTTCAGCCAAACACCCTAATAATGGGCAACTTCAACTACCCCACTATTAACTGGGAAAACTACTCGTGTACCAGCTCCTTATCGCAACGCTTTCTGGAATTCATAAACTCCAATGCCCTAGATCAGCTTATCCACACCCCCACCAGGGGCAACAATATCCTAGACCTAGTCATTACCAACATGAGTGACTGGTGTTTCACACCTGAAGTCAACTCCTCGTTGGTCCGATCCGACCATAAGCTAATCACCCTTGATATCCACATCCCACCCCCCATTAAGGAAACCACAGTAAAAAATGTCTCTAAAGCCAACTTCATGCTTCTTAAGACAGAAGTAGTGAACTTCATGACAGCCATGCAGATGGACAATACAGTTACAACTGCTGAATCCTACACAAATGCACTCTATAAGCACTTGCATGAGTGCATGGATCGTGCTATCCCAAACAGAACCAAAACACTATCCTCCAAAAAAAGGAAGCCAATCTGGTGGTCCCCTGCCATAAACAAACTGTACAACAGAAGGAAGAAACTGTTGCAAAAGAGAGTAAAATCCTATGAGTGGAGGAGCTCCCTGGTCAGCCTCAGTAAGAAGCTGAGATCCCTTAAGATCCTCCATAGCTAGCTACGAAAATAAAATCGCCACTAATTCCAAGGACAACCACAAAGCATTCTATAGCTATGTCAAGAATCTCAATGGCAACACCCAGATCTGCTCTGAGTTACAGCACAAAGGCACGAAAATTACAGAACCAACTGATATTGCCAACATCCTGGCAGATAGGTTCAGTGCTAACTTTACCCCCCCTCATCCCCTAAAGGGCCCATATCTATACAGGAAGAATGCAGAGTCCCTGTAATCACAACTACTCAGGTGAAAGCTGCACTCTCTAAAGCCAAAAACACAGCATCCATGGGACCGGACAACATCCCAGGCTGTGTTTTACACTAACTTCAGAATGAACTGGCTCCCCACTTAAGCACCATGTTCAATAATAGCCTCGCATCAGGCTTTGTGCCCACTGAATGGCGCACAGCAACAGTTATCCCACTCCACAAAGGGGGAGCCACCACTGATCCCGGAACTATAGACCTATTAGCCTGACGAGCCTGGTCTGCAAAGCCATGGAAAGTATCATCATGGAACTCATAAACAAAGACATTGGTAACCTCCAAACTCTGGATCCCACCCAGTTCGGGTTTGTGAAAGGCAGATCATGCCTCCTGAACCTGATCGACTTCTTTGAGGCAGTCACCAAAGCCGTAGATGAGGGTAAGGTGGTTCACACAGCCTATCTTGACCTCGCCAAGGCTTTCGACACCATCCCCCATTCTGGAATTATAGCTAAACTCAAACTAGGCATAAATCCCTACATCACAAGATGGGTTGCCAGCTGGCTCACTGACAGAACCCACACTGTAAAAGTTGCAGACTCCAAATCTGACCTCAAACTAGTGACGAGTGGAGTACCACAGGGTTCCATCCTGGAACAGCTCCTGTTTGGTATCTACTTCTCTGAAGTACAGGCTAACACAGAAGACCTCTGGCTAACGAAGTTCGCAGATGACTGCAAACTAGGAGCCATAGTCTAGTCCCCAAATGATGTGAACATCCTACAGAAGGGCCCCTCTGAGACAGATGCCTGGTGTCAGAGCCATGGCCTCAAGCTCAATGCCAAAAAGTGAAGTGTCATCCCCTTTGGTAAAAACTCTGTACCCATGAACTACCACATAGGCTGCCTATCTGCTGAATCTACTTAACACCGAATGCGTGATAAGAGACTTTGGGACCCAGGTGGACAGTAGTCTCTCCTTTGATAGTCACATTGCCACAGTAGTCATGAAGTCCTTCTACGTGGCACACACCATCATAAAAGGGTTCTCATCCAGGAAAAGAGAGGTCATCGTTTCTCTCTACTCGACACTCATTAGACCCACTATAAGAGTACAACGCCCCTTTTGGAATGTACCTCACAAGACATCTGCAGCAGCTGGAAAGGCCACAGAAGTACCTCACAAAGAGGATTACTGGACTCTAACAAATGCCCTACACTGACCGCCTCAAAAAACTCCAGCTTTACTCCGTAGCATATCGCCTACTCAGAGAGGTGATCTCTGCCTAACATATAAGGCTATGTCAAACCCAGAGCTGTTTGGACATGCTACACCTAAAGAAATCCCAATCCCTCTGAGCTACACGCTCTAGGGACCTAAACCTTGTCACCACAATAAACAGGACATGCTGGAGGGATAGATTCCTATCCCAGAGACTTCCCATACTCTGGAACAGGCTACCCATCTATGTCGAGCAAAGTTCTTCATTAGCACTCTTCAAGAAAAATCTTGATGAGTGGATGGGAAATAGGAAATACACCCCGGGGATCACTTCTGTATCTCTGCTCGACAGTGGCACAGGAAAATAACTTTCTTGGGTGGTGTAAGCCAGGGAACCTTGTTGGCTAGGCTTACCTAGGCCCTTGGGCCGATAGCCTAGTACCTACCTATAAACAAGAGCTAATGCATTCTGCAAGCAGGGCTGCAGTCACCGGGTCTGTACTGAGAAGGCATGCTTGGCTGAAGGAACAAACCTTGCCAGATCATGTCAAATCCATATTACTAGCCACTCCTTTAAATAAGGACTGTTTATTTGGCACCATAGCAGAAGAGGTTCTTAAAATATGGAAGAAAACGCTAAATCTGTGCAAACTATTAAATAATTCTTACAAGTGCAACCACCTAGATTCAGTAAGCATTGGCCTTCTAAAAACTGGTCCTTTCAAGCCCCTTCCAAGCCTTCTTAGACCAAACCTAGGGGAAACAGGCCACCCAGACTACAGTCTCAGGGTATGCAGAGATCGAAACAATGGAGTGCCCCCACCTCACAGACAGGCAGTGGTAAGCCGCCCCCTTATGGAAAAAGATCACAATGACTTTTCAATTATCCTTCCCAGCACTGCCCAATTACTTGTGCCCCTAGGAGGAAAACATGCCCTTCATGCAAAAAACTGGATGTCCACTACTCAGGACAGGTTGGTTCTAAACATTGTATACTAGGGGTACAGATTCTACTTCCATTACACTGCGAACCCCAAGGAGGTTTCCAGACCTTCCTCCAAACCAGTGGGCACAGGCTCAAAAGCAAGTACTTTCCCTGCTCAATATCAGAGCTATTCACCCTGTTCCAGTAGAACAAAGAGGGCAGGGTTTCTACTCCAGACTTTTCCTGGTGCTCAGAAAAGAGGGCACTTGGTGCCCGATCCTGGATCTATCTTCTCTCAACACCTTTCCGGTGGTCCGAAAATTCAAGATGCTTACCCTGCAACAGCTTCTCCCTATGCTAGCCAAGGATGCCTGGTTAATCACTGTAGACTTAAAAGAAGCTCATCTGCACATCCCCATAAGGGAGTCATGCAGAAAATATCTATGCTTCAGGGCAGGCTGTATGTACTATCAGTTCTCTGCACTTCCCTTTGGCTTATCTACTGCGCCCAGAGTATTCACAAAGTGCCTGGCTCCAGCCATTGCATACTGCAGGCAGAGAAATATCCAAATTTTCCCATACGTGGACGACTGCCTGATTCAGGCGGACAGGCAGGAATTGCTACTTCAGCACCTGGCATTTGTAAAAGGCCTTCTCACTTCATTGAGGTACACCATCAACGAAAAGAAATCACAACTGGTGCCCAGTCAAAAGATGGTATTTCTGGTAGCAAGCTTGGACACAACTTCCCAGATGGCATTTCTCGCTTCAGAAAAACAGGTCTATCTGACAAACTACTTCAAACAAATGGCCATCAGAACCCAGCTATCTGCAAGAAAAATACTGCAAGCCCTAAGGCTCATGGCCTCATCTATTCTGCTAATTCCATATGCAAGACTGCACACGAGGAAACTTCATTGGTACTTAGTCTTTTAGTCTTTGGTGCCAGCATTCTCAGGAACTGGAAACAGTCATTCCAATCATACCTTGTCTAAGGGCAGAGTTCCTTTGGTGGGCAGAAGAATGCAACCACAACCAGGGACTGCTTTTCACTCAAACCCTCGCTGCCCAAACCCTGACAACAGACTCTTCAGAATATGCATGGGGGGCTCACATGGCAGCCAAATGCATTCAGGGACACTGGAGCCCAGCCCAGATTCTCCTGCACATCAATCAAAAAGAGATGCTAGCTGTACAGAATGCTCTGACAGCCTTCAAATACCTAATCCTTCCAGGACAACTGCTTAAAAAAGCAAGACAACACCACAGGTATGTGGTACATAAACAAGCAGGGGGGAACCCATTCTTACCCACTCTGCAGGTTAGCCATGGCCCTCTGGAACACGACCTTGAGTAACCAAGTGCATCTACAAGCTCAATTCCTGCCAGGCAAACAAAATTCACTGGCAGACGACTTAAGCAGAAATCCCCTAGACCCACACGAATGGAAATTGGAACCCAACACCTTCAACCTTCTGATCCAGAGGTGGGGGACATCAGAGGTGGACCTATTTGCTTTCCCTGAGAACCACCGGTTGAGCAAATTCTGCATCAGAAACCCTCACAGCAGGGCCTGGAAGGTGGATGCCCTAGCCTTTCAATGGGAAAACCTCTCAGTTTATGCCTTTCCAAACATCTCAAAAGTACTACTCAAGATAAAACAGGACAGGCCAAGGACAATTCTTATTGCCCCAGACTGACCACGCCAGCACTGGTACCCACTCTTGCGTAGTCTGACAGCAGTGCCATCACAACAAAGACGCATACAAAATAAAAGCAATTTAAAATACCACCAAAAGAAGGCCACTGATACAAAAATAGGAAATTGAATAATCACCTTAGCGCCTCGGCATAAAATGCCTTCCAAGAGTCACAACAGTGCCACCCTGGCACCTTCACCAGACTCCTACCCTGCTGTCTTAGCAGGAGGGACAGATTTTGCATCCACAATTGCAATCCCTAATCCCTGCAAGCCTGGCTTATCCTTTGAGTACATTACCAGCAACCCTCAGCAAACAGGTGCTCAATGTCATTCTTGAAACCAGAAGGCCTAGTACTAGGAAGTCCTATGCTGAAAAGTGGAAAAGATATTGTTCTTGAAATCAGTCTCAAGGGAAGGACACAGCAGTGCCCCCCTTACCTCTAATCCTGGATTACGTAGCAGAGCTACTCCACACTCCTAGTCTGTCCTTCTCCTCCATTAAGATTCATGACTCTGCCATATCAGCTCATTATAATACTGAGCTATCTCTATTTTCTCACTCTCTCATCAAACAGCTCCTGAGAGGGGCTAACAACTTAAGGACCCCAAGGAGAGCACCCACCCCTGCCTGGGACCTTAACTCTGTACTGGAAAAGCTCATGCTTCTCCCTTTTGAACCTGCAACTTCAGCAAAGTTAAAATTCCTCTCTTGGAAAACAGCCTTGCTTTTAGCCATAACTTCAACAAGAAGAGTTTGAGTTACAGCCACTAATGGCTGTGGAACCCTTCATTATTTTCCATGCTGACAGGGTTTCCCTCAGGACTAACCCATTCTTTTTGCCTAAGGTGGTGTCCAGTGTGGCTCTAAACCAATCCATCCATTTGTCAACCTTCTTTCCTAACCCTCTGAATAAAGGGGAAAGTATCTTGCACTCCTTGGATATGCACAGACAGCTCAAGTTCTACCTTGACAGGACTAATCCTTTCAGAAAATCTGACCAGCTGCTAGTCAGCTTTGCTACAGGGGCAGAGAGGGTAAGGCCATTTCAAAGCAAACTATTTCCAAATGGATAGCGCACTGCATCCATTTCTGCTACAAGCACCATGGAAAACCTACCCTACAGGGGATCAGACCGCATTCCACTAGGGTTACTTCCACCTCTACAGCATTTCTCAGGGGAGTCCCTACCAGGGACATTCTGGAAACTGCAACCTGGCGATGATGTTCGTGTTTCACTGTTGCAGTCATCACATTTGGGTTATCTGCTTGCAGTAGCCCTCAGTCAGCCTGATTATCAAAGTCCTGGGTCCTGCGTCGGTTGCTGTCTCATCTTCCATGACGTCAGGTAGTCAGGGGTATAAAGCATGCAGCCAACGCCACTACATCAGTCTTTGTTGCCGTGCGGTACCAGAAGCAGTTGCAAGTGCTGGTCGGCCGACTCCTGAAATTTTCATTTTCGAGTTTCAGAACCAAAGTCTTCAACTAAGTGAAGTACCCTGTTGGGGAAACTACTTCTTGCTCTAAACCAATGTCAGTTTTGTTTGTGTCTTTCGGCTTTTCCCGGTAAGGTCCGGTCCGCTAATGATTGGCAGTTGATTTTTACGTACCAGCTTGCCAGGCCTGACGCACAACCTTCAACAAAATTCAATGATTGTATTTCTTGTGGAAGCAAATACCTCATAAAGATTTCCATTCGTACTGTATTCCTTGCCTAGGCCCTGACCACGATGTACCTCGCTGTCAGTTTTGTGCCTTATTTAAACAATGAACTATTCGTTGTCGGTATATTTATGCTTCTAAATATTTTGGTACTCTGTTCAATTACCCAGATATGGCTTTGGTAAGCCACCCGACTACAGACATCCTGAAAAAAACGCAAAGATAAAGACAGAGACAGACCGCATAGGTCCAAAGCTGCCAACGACGCTTCTCCTAAGCTAGTCGCCAGTTTGCCGGTACTCATTGAGGTGCTTTCACAGCCCCTGATACCCGCTTCTTCAGATTCGCAGGCTTCTACTGAGACCCATTCGGAGTCCAGTATGCCACGAGATGCTTCAGCTGTGGAATCTGTGGATGTTTCTACCTTGGATGGGTCCAGAGCTGCTGTGCAGGCACCGGCTTCTGAGGGTGTATTCAGACCTGCCGACTTGCATATTAAACCAATGCCATCTTCTTCTTCAAGGCCTAAAGCTTGATCCATGCCTAGAAAACAGATGCCCAGACCGCATAGTCAGGCCTCTCTGCCTAAAAAACAAATGATAAGAATGGCTGAAGACCTTATTACTTTGATCAGGGGAAGCCAACCTTCCCCTTCTGAGAGACCTAGGTTTGAATTTGCTTATGATTCTTCTGATCAGGATTCTGAAATTTGTCTCCTCTGATGACCAGGATTTACCCTTATCTACCTTTGTGGATTCCGATGCAGAGGACTCAATTCCCTCTGCTTCCCTTCCAAAGGATTTCTCTTTTGATGAAACCTTGCATACTCTTGGGGAGCATTTTCACTGGGAAAGCCAGGATTGCTCTGACTCTAAAAAGAGACTTAGGGATTTCTTACTCCTGCCCCAAAACAGGCTTTTAGCTATCCCCCCTGCCCTGGACATTGTTGATGATGCCTAAATATTACAGGGTTCCTGACTCTCACAAGTTCCTCTTTAAAAATCCTACTGCGGATCTTGAGACCATTTCACAGGGACCTAAGGGCATTAAGGCTATTACTGCCAAAAATCCTACCCCCTCTGATAGAGATTCCAGGGCACTGGATAGGTGGGGTAAGAAGGTGTACACTTCTGCAACCTTGGCCATTAGGGCCTTAAACTGCCAATTTCATGTGTTAAAGTATCAGCAGCATACTATTGGATTGCTTAAACAGAAAATGATGATTACTGACTGTGCTGAAAATAAAGAACTACAGGATTTAATACATTCTGCTGAACAAGTTGGAAAACATACTTTGCAATGTGGTTTTGATTCACTAGAGGCATCTTGCACGGCTGCTGTCACTGGGTCTGTACTTAGAAGGCATGCTTGGCTTAAGGAGCAATCTTTGCCAGATAATGTTAAAGCTAAATTGCTGGATGCTCCCTTAAACCAGGACCGCCTGTTTGGCAACAGAGCAGTAGTAGTACTTAAAAAGATGGAGGAAAAAGCTAAATCTATGCAAACTGTTAGATTTCCTGCAAGATTTCCTCCCAGATTTAGTAGGCATTGGCCCTCTAAGAATTGGTCCTTTCATGCCTCTTCCAGGCCTTTTCAGTCCAAACCCAGAACCAGCAGAGCACCCAGGCTCCAGTCACAAGGTACTCACAGGACTAAGCAGGGAGTAGTAAGATTCCACCCATGGTAAACTGTCTCAGTGAATTAACTTTAAAACTTCCAAGCCCTGCTCAGCTGACTGCTCCTTTAGGGGGGAAATTGCCCTGCTGGCAAAAAATTGGGAACTCATTACCCAGGACAAATGGGTTTTAAATATAGTTTCCCAAGGATACAGACCCCACTTCCTCTCCTTACCAACCCCGAACGGCTGGCCAGATCTACCCCCAAATCAGTGAGCAGAGGCTCAAAAGCAATTTCAAGTGTCAGGGCTATTCAAACTGTCCCAGAAGAGGAAAGGGGACAAGGTTTTTACTCAAGACTTTTCCTGGTGCCAAGAAAAGACAACTCCTGGCGTTCTATCCTGGACCTCTCTACCCTAAACACATTTTTGGTGATCCCAAAATTCAAGATGCTAACTCTTCACCAGATGTTCTTCATGTTTCACTGTTGCAGTCATTACATTTGGGTAATCTGCTGGCAGGTTGCCCTCAGTCGGCCTGAATTCCAAAGTCTTGGGTCCTGCGTCAGTTGCTGATGTTCATCGTGTTACACTGCTGCAGTCATCACACTTGGGTTATCCTGCCGTCAGGTGGTCCCGTAGTTGGCCAGAGTTCCAAAGTCTTGGTCCGGCGTCGGTTGCTGTCACTTCCTCCCTGACGTCAGTGCGCCAGGGGTATAAAAGTATGCAGCCAACGCCATTTTTTCCAGTCTTTCTTGCTGCGCGGTGCCCGAAGCAAAAGCAGTTCACAAGTGCCGGTCGGCCGACTCCTGAGATTTTCGAAGTTGAATTTCAGATCCGAAGTCTTCAATAAAGCTAAGTACCCCGTTAGGGAAACGTTTTTCTTGCCTCAGACCGATGTCAGAAAGTTAATAATTGTATTTCTTGTGGGAAGCAAATACCTCATAAGGACTTCCACTCTTACTGTATTCCATGCCTAGGCCCTGATCACAACGTCACTAGTTGTCTGTTTTGTGCTAGATTTAACAAACGCACTATAAAATGACGTTTTGATTTTGCTTTGCATTACTTTGGCCGCAGATTCAATTATACTATGCTGTCGGATCAACCGACGACCGCAATTATGAAAAAACGTAAAGACAAGGCTAAGGACAGACATCCGAGGTCCAAAACCGACGACGAAGCCTTTTCTAGGCCAGTCGCCGGTTCTCAGTGAGGCGCTTTCACAGCCCCTGACTCCCGCTGCCTCAGAGCCACAGGCCGCCTCCGACTCCCACATGGAGACAACTAGGCCTCTGGAAACTCAAGGTATTGGGCCTACAGAAACTAATCCCTCAGATGGGTCCGGAGCCGCTGTGCAGGTATCGGCTTCTGAGGGTGTCTTCAAACCTTCACAGCTTACCATTAAAGAAACAGCCAAGACAAAAACACCATTAAAGACAAAGAAACAAGTACAGCATTCTCCTGGACAGTCCTCCATGCCTATGAAACAGATGCTTAAAATGGCCGAAGACCTCATTACACTAATCAGGGGTTCCCATCCCTCTCCTGAAAAAAGGCCTAGGCAGGATACATACTATGATTCCTCTGATCAGGTATCCATTTCCTCTGATTCCTCTTCAGACCAGGGATACTCTCTACCCCCCTATGAGGACTCTGATGCTGAAGAATCCATCCCTTCAGCCTCTCCTCCTGAGGATTATTCTTTTGGGGAGACCTTACATACCATGACGGAGCATTTCCATTGGGAAAGTCAGTAGTATTCAGAATCCAAGAAAAGGCTCAGGGACTTCCTTTTATTGCCTCAGCACAGGCCCCTAGCTATCCCGCCTGTGTTAGATATTGTGGATGATGTGTTCTCTGAATCCAGTTTATCTCCTGATTCTTTACCCCCTGCACCAGCCAAGCCAGATAGGTATTGCAGTGTCCCTGACTCTCATAAGTTTCTTTATAAAAACCCTTCTGCTAATCCAGAAACTATTTCCCAGGGTCCTAAAGGGGGTTAAGACTTCTATTGCAAAAAATCCACTCCCCTCTGACAGAGATTCCAGAGCATTGGATAGATGGGGGAAGAAAGTTTACACCTCAGCAACTTTAGCAGTTAGGGCTTTAAATTGCCAGTTTCACATGCTTAAGTACCAACAATATCTAATGGCTCAGTTAAAACAGAAAATGCTTGCAAGCTCAAAAGCTCCTGACCATAAGGAAATGCAGGATTTATTGCATGCAGTTGAACAGGTGGGAAAACATACTCTGCAATGTGGTTTTGATTCTTTAGAGGCCTCTTGTAGAGCTGCAGTTACAGGTTCTGTGATTCGAAGACATGCTTGGTTAAAAGAACAGAGTTTACCTGATCATGTTAAGGCAAAATTATTGGATGCTCCTTTACAGCATGATACCTTGTTTGGTGTTAAGGCAGAAGAGGTGTTAAAGAAAATGGAGGATAAAGCTAAATCTATGCAAACAGTCAAAGATTTCTTACAGGTACAGCCACCTCGATTTAGCAGACATTGGCCTACAAAGAATTGGTCCTTTCCAGTGTCAGACAGGCCACAGAGAGGCAGGTACAGACGTCCAAGAGGCAGATCTCAACCCCAAGGCTCTAACAGACAACGACAGTGGGGCACCTCAACCCCAAAATGAGGTGAGGACATGTCTCAACCTTACAGGAAACAGTCCCAATGACTTCCCCCTACGTACGCCAAGCACTCCCCTTCTGGCAGCACCCTTAGGGGGAAAACTAGCACTTTTTTCTCAAAATTGGCAAACTATCACCCAAGACAAATGGGTTCTGAATATTGTGTCTCACGGTTACCGATTCCACTTTCACACTTTACCAAGGCTAAAAGGAATGCCAAACCTGCCACAAAATTAATGGGCAGAGGCTCAAAAACAAATTTCAGCCATCATGGCCATGAGAGTTATTCAAAAAGTACCACAGCAAGAACAAGGACAATGATTTTACTCAAGACTATTCCTGGTCCCCAGAAAGGACAAAGCCTGGAGACCCATTCTAGACCTTTCAACTCTAAATACTTACCTGGATGTTCCGAAATTTAAAATGTTGACACTACAGCAGCTTCTTCCCATGCTGGGCAAGAAGGCTTGGCTTGTTACTCTGGACCTCAAAGAGGCATACCTGCATGTCCCTATCGGACAAAATTGCAGAAGATACCTCAAATTCAAAGCTGGTACAATGCACTACCAATTCTCTGCACTGCCCTTTGACTTATCTACTGCACCCAGGGTCTTTACAAAGTGCCTGGCACCAGTAATTGCATTTTGCAGACAAAAAGGAATTCAGATATATCCATACCTGGACGACTGCCTCATCTAAGCAGAGGAAAAAGACATTCTTCTAAAGCATCTGGCGTTTGTAAGAAGGTTGCTAATTTCTCTAGGGTACACAGTAAACGAAAAGAAGTCAAAACTAGTGCCCTCACAGCAGATAACATTCCTGGGTGCCAGCTTAAATACAGCGGCCCAGGTGGCTTACCTCACGCCAGACAAACAAGGACAACTGACTCAATATTTTCAATTGCTAGCAAAGAAGTCCCATCTCCCTGCAAGAAAGATACTGCAGGCCCTGGGATTCATGGCATCCTGTATACTACTAATTCCATATGCCAGACTGCATATGAGGAAATTACAATGGTACCTAAAAAGTGTTTGGACTCAACATTCTCACAGTTTAGAAGCAGTAATTCCAATAATTCCCTGCCTACAACAGGAGTTTCGATGGTGGGCACAGGCATGTCACCTCAACAAGGGTTAGCCCTTCACTCTATCCACAGCCAGGCAGACTCTAACAACAGATGCTTCGGATTACGCCTGGGGAGCACACATGGCAGGAAAATGTATTCAGGGCAAGTGGACCACAGACCAAATGCATCTTCACATCAATCAAAAAGAGATGGCGGTTCAAAATGCCCTAACAGCTTTCAAGGACCTTCCAGGACAATTACTATTAAGGACAGACAACACAGTAATGTACATAAACAAGCAAGGGGGCATTCATTCTTATCCCCTGTGCAGGCAAGCCATGTCCTTGTGGAACACCGCTCTAACTTATCAAGTTCATCTGCAAGCACAATTCCTGCCAGGAAGGAAAAATACTCTGGCAGACTATCTAAGCAGAAATATGGACCCTCACGAATGGAAATTGAATCCACAAGTCTTCAGCATGGTAACACAAAAATGGGGATGCCCAGACATAGATCTTTTTGCCTCCCCACTGAATTGCCAACTACAGAAATTCTGCACAAGGACTTACCACGCACAAGCATGGAAAGTGGATGCTAACCTCAAAGTCTATGCCTTCCCACCACTGCCTCTCCTTTCAAAGGTACTCTTAAAAGCCAGACAAGAAAAACCACAGATGATCCTGATTGCTCCAGACTGGCCACGCCAGCACTGGTACCCAATCTTAAAGAACTTAGCTCAAGGCCCACCATGGATTCTGCCTCAATCTTCACACCTTCTGACTCAACAAAACAATCAGATCCTGCATGGCCAGCTCAAAACACTAAACCTGGCTGCATGGCAGATCCATTAGTCAGACAGGCACTGCCTCTCTCTAAAGCTGTTATGGATGTCATCTTGGAGGCCAGGAGGCCTAGCACCAGGAAATCTTACTCAGAAAAATGGAAGAGATTCTGCGCTTGGAACCAGGCTCAAAGCCTTGACCCTCT
Organism: Protopterus annectens; assembly: GCF_019279795.1. Taxonomy (NCBI): domain Eukaryota; kingdom Metazoa; phylum Chordata; order Ceratodontiformes; family Protopteridae; genus Protopterus; species Protopterus annectens. Next base: position 25,156,509 of record NC_056728.1, on the reverse strand, counting down.
GGTCCTAAACATACCTCAGATTTTACAATACTTAACTGAGATGCTGGACAAAGGCCTATCCTTCTCATCAGTTAAGATCCACGCCTCTGCCATTTCAGCACATTACAACACGGATCCCCCTTTATTCTCTCATCCCTTGCTAAAGCAGTACCTCAGAGGGGCAAAAAACATAAGACCGCCCCCAAAGGCACCAACTTGGGACCTCAATTTTGTTTTGGAAAAACTGACTCTACCACCTTTTGAGCCAGCCAATACAGCCGAACTAAAATTGTTATCATGGAAAACAGCTCTGCTCCTGGCAGTAACTTCAGCATGAAGAGTCTCAGAGCTACAGTCATTAATGGCAGTGGAACCTTTTATAATTTTTCATCAGGACAGGGTTTCTTTAAGGACAAACCCTACCTTCATGCCAAAGGTGCTATCTAGTGTGGCCCTTAACCAAACCATCCATTTGCCAACCTTTTATCCAAACCCCCAGAATAAACGGGAGAAACTTCTGCACTCTTTGGACATACACAGGCAGCTACGCTTCTACCTGGACTAAACAAAAGCTTTCAGGAAAACTGAACAACTGTTTGTGGCATATGCTGCAGGATTACAGGGCAAGGCTATCTCAAAGTAAACTATCTCCAAATTGATAGGTCACTGTATTCGTTACTGCTACACACAGCATGGAAAAACTATCCCTAATAATATTAGGCCACATTCTACCAGAGCAACAGCCACTTCAACAGCCTTTCTCAGAGGAGTACCAACCAAGGAAATTTTGGATGCAGCAACATGGAGTTCAGTGCGCACACCTTTACCAAGCATTACCACTTGCCTATTTACTCTAAATCCAGGGCAGGATTTGCCACTGCAGTTCTGCAGGGCCTCATAGCCAATCCTAATTCTTCATAGACCAGCCACCCAACCTTAGCTTTGGGATTCCACCCAAGTGTGATGACTGCAGCAGTGTAACATGATGAACATAGTACAGTTTTGTACCTACCATAAATGTAGATGTTGGAGTGTTCACACTGCTGCAGTCCAGGTTACCCTCCCTCCACCCCCTCTGTCCTAGCTGGGCTTATCTAAACCTTTCTATCCTATACAACATGTGCGGTGTATTTGCTTGTATCTGAGGGTATTATTTTCATTTTTTATATATGTTTTATTAGCAATATGTATTGTCTACCTACCTGGGGGCACCTGACATCTGGGGCAAGAAAAACTGAAGAAAATTGCGTCGGATGCAACTTTTATACCCCTGGCGCACTGACGTCAGGGAGGAAGCGACAGCAACCAACGCCGGGCCAAGACTTTGGATCTCTCGCTGACTACGGGACCGCCTGACGGCAGGATAAACCCAAGTGTGATGACTGCAGCAGTGTGAACACTCGAACATCTACATTTATGGTAGGTACAAAACTGTACTTTTCTTCTTCCGTGACATCAGGTCGTCAGGGGTATAAACCATGCAGCCGACGCCATTTTCTTTAGTCTTTCTTGCCATGCGGTGCCCGAAGCAGAAGTATTTCGTAAGTGCTGGTCGGCCGACTACTGAAATGTTCGAGTTTGAGTTTCATAACCGAAGTCTTCACTAAAGCTAAGTACCCCGTTGGGGAAACTTTTTTCTTGCTTTTTACCAATGTCAGAAAAAGTTAATAATTGTATTACTTGTGGGAGGCAAATACCTCATAAGGATTTCCATTTATACTGTATTCCTTGCCTAGACCCTGATCACAACGTGCCTGGCTGTCGGTTTTGTGCTAGATTTAACCAACGCACTATTAAGCGTCGGTATATTTTTACATCAAAGTATTTTGGAAACAGGTTTAACTACCCTGAAGTGTTGTCGGATAGCATTCTGACTACCGGAGTACATAAAAACGCAAAGAAAAGGACAGAGAAAGGCAGTCGAGATCCAAAACCGACGACAAAGCTTCTCCTAAGCTAGTTGCCAGTACTCAGTGAGGTGCTTTCACAGCCCCTGATACCCGCTACCTTCGAGTCGCAGGCCTCTACCGACACCCATGTGGAGTCCGGCATGCCACAAGATACTCAAGGTATTGGACCGACGGATGCATCTCCCTCGGATGGGTCCGGAGCCGCTGAGCACGCACCGGCTTCTGAGTGTGTATTCAGACCTCAACATTTGTATATCAAACCGACGACAGCTGCAAAACCAAAGACAAAAGCAACTTCTAAAACTAAAAAAACGATGCTTGAGCCACGTGCACAGGCCTCTATGCCTAAAAAACAGATTATCAAAATGGCTGAAGACCTTATTACCTTGATCAGGGGTACCCATCCCCCTCCTGATAAGAGGCGTAGGCAAGACACTGATTATGAATCTTCAGATCAGGTTTCTATTTCTTCTGATCAGGAATTATGTATACCTCCCTTTGAGGATTCCGATGCTGAGGAGTCTATTCCATCTGCATCTTCTCCTGAGGATTATTCATTTGGCGAAACCTTGCATACTTTGAGGGAGCATTTTCACTGGGAGAGTCAAGACTTCTCAGAGTCAAAAAAGAGGCTGAGGGATTTCCTCCTCCTCCCTCAGCACAGGCCTTTAGCCATTCCCCGTTTTAGACATTGTGGATGATGTGTTTTCGGAGTCAAGCTTGTCCCCTGACTCATTACCTCCAGCTCCCAGTAAGCCTGACGGATACTACAGGGTCCCTGACTCTCATAGATTTTTATTTAGAAACCCTGCTGCTGATCCTGAAACTATTTCACAGGGTCCAAAGGTAGTTAAGGCCTCAGCAGCAAAAAATCCTCCCCCCTCTGACAGAGATTCAAGGGCACTGGACAGATGGGGAAAAAAGGTTTATACATCTGCAACCTTGGCAGTCAGGGCCTTAAACTGTCAATTTCATAATGCTTATGTACCAACAACATGTTATGGGATTGCTGAAACAGAAAATAAAGAATTGCAGGAATTATTGCATGCAGCTGAACAAGTTGGAAAGCATACTTTGCAATGTGGTTTTGATTCCTTAGAGGCTTCCTGCAGGGCCACAGTTACTGGATCTGTGATTAGGGGGCATGCCTGGTTAAAGGAACAAAATTTACCTGATCATGTTAAAGCTAAATTGCTAGATGCACCTTTACAGCATGATTCTCTGGTATTAAGGCAGAAGAGGTTTTAAAGAAAATGGAAGACAAAGCTAAGTCTATGCAAACTGTTAAAGACTTCTTACAAGTGCAACCACCAAGATTCAGTAGACACTGGCCTCCCAAAAATTGGTCCTTTCCTGTGTCAGACAGAGCTCAAAGGGGCAAATCAAGACGCCCTAAGGGTTCCAGATACCAGGCTCATGATTCATACAGGTCAAAGCAATGGGGCACTTCCACCTCCAAATCTGGAGGAGATAAAGCGTAAACCTACAGAAAGCAATCCCAATGACTTCCCTCTGCCTTCACCAAGCACTTATTTTTTGGCAGCACCCATAGAGGGAAAATTAGCACTTTTTGCTCAAAATTGGCAGTTAATAACCCAGGACAAGTGGGTACTAAACATTGTATCACAGGGATACAGATTCCATTTCCACACTCTGCCAATGGCAAATGGTTGGCCAAATCTGCCAAAAAATCAATGGGCAGAGGCACAAAAACAGGTTATGTCCCTCATTTATATGGGAGCCATTCATACAGTACCAGAACAGGAAAAAGGACAAGGTTTTTACCGAAGACTGTTCCTGGTACCCAGAAAGGACAAGGCCTGGCGGCCAATACTGGATTTATCGATTTTGAACACATACCTGGACATTCCAAAATTCAAAATGCTGACTTTGCAGCAGCTTCTGCCCATGCTGGGCAAGAATGCTTGGCTGGTGACTTTAAACCTAAAAGAGGCATACCTGCATGTCCCAATAAGACAATCATGCAGAATATACCTCAGACTCAAGGCTGGTTTAATGCATTACCAATTCTCTGCACTGCCCTTTGGCTTATCTACTGTGCCCAGGGTCTTTACAAAGTGCCTGGCACAAGTAATTGCATTTTGCAGACGAAGTATACAAATATATCCTTACTTGGGCGACTGTCCCATTCAAGCAAAGGAGGAGGACACTCTTCTTCGACACCAGGCATTTGTGAAAAGGCTTCTAACATGCCGAGGGTACACAATAAACGAAAAGAAATCACAACTGGTACCCTCTCAAAATATAGCATTCCTGGGTGCAAGCCTGAATACAACTGCCCAGATGGCTTACCTCACGCCAGACAATCAAAGGCAATTGACTACCTACTTCAAACTGATGGCAACAAAAACCCAGTCTTCTGCAAGACAAATTCTACAGGCTCTAGGCTTCATGGCATCCTGCATACTACTGATTCCATATGCAAGACTGCATATGAGGAAACTTTAACGGTACCTAAAAAGTTTATGGAGTCAACATTGTCACAGTCTGGAAACAATGATTCTACTCATTCCCTGCCTGCAACAGGAGTTTCTATGGTGGGCAAAGGCATGTCACCAAAATATGGGACGGCCATTCACTCTACCCCCTGCCAGCCAAACCATGACAACAGATGCCTCAGATTATGCCTGGGGGTGCCCACGTGGCAGGAAGATGCATTCAGGGCATATGGTTACCAAAACAAATGCATCTGCATATCAACCAGAAAGAGATGCTAGCTGTTCAAAATGACCTAACACCCGTCAAGGACTTACTTCATCCAGGACAACTACTGATAAAGACTGACAACACCACAGTCATGTGATATATAAACAAGCAAGGAGTACACACTCTTACCCCCTCTGCAGATTAGCCATGACACTGTGGAACACAGCTTTGACCTACCAAATACATCTTCAAGCTCAATTTCTGCCAGGAAAACAAAACACTCTGGCAGACGATTTAAGCAGAAACCTTATGGACCCTCACGAGTGGAAACTAAATCCACAAGTCTTCAGCATGATAACAGAGAAATGGGGGAGCCCAGACATAGATCTATTTGCCTCTCCTCAAAATTATCAATTGAAAAGATTCTGCGCAAGGACTTACCACAGACAAGCATGGAAAGTGGACGCCCTATCCTTCAGTTGGAAAAACCTATTAGTTTACGCCTTTCCTCCTCTGCCTCTTCTCCCCAAGGTCCTCCTAAAAGTCAGACAGGAGAAACCAAAGATGATACTAATTTCCCCGGACTGGCCCCGCCAATACTGGTACCCAATCCTAAGGAACTTGTCTCAATACCCAGCTTGGACCTTTCCTCAAAGACCACAACTACTGTCCCAGCAAAACAATCAGATCCTGCACAATCAACTACAGTCTCTGAACCTGGCAGCATGGCTGATCATGTAGTCATACAAAAACAACACCTCTCAGTAAAGCTGTGATGGATGTCGTTTTGGAAGCTAGAAGGCCTAGTACTAGAAAATCTTATGCTGACAAATGGAAGAGATTCTGTGCTTGGAATCAAGCACAAGGAACTGATACAGCACAACCACGTATTCCTCAGATATTGCAATACTTAACTGAGATGCTTGACAAAGGCCTATCTTTCTCATCAATTAAAATCCATGCCTCTGCCAATTCGGCTCATTATAATACAGAGCCACCAATCTTTTCTCATCCTTTATTTAAGCAGTATCTTAGAGGAGCCAAAAATTTTACGCCTCCTAGAAAATCACCATTGCCTGCATGGGACCTCAATTATGTGTTGGAAAAGCTCACCCTGCTTCCATTTGAACCAGCTGCTACCGCTGATATAAAGTTCTTATCGTGGAAAACAGCTCTGCTACTAGCAATTACTTCAGCAAGAAGAGTTTCAGAGCTACAGGCCCTCGTGGCTATAGAGCCTTTTATCATATTTTACCCAGACAGGGTATCTCTGAGGACAAATCCAACTTTTATACCTAAGGTGGTTTCCAGTGTGGCTCTTGACCAAACAAGTCATTTGCCAACCTTTTATCCAAATCCACAGAACAAGGGGGAGAGAATTCTGCATTCCTTGGACGTACACATACAACTAAGATTCTACTTAAGCAGGACTAAAGCTCTAAGAAAATCTGAGCAATTACTAATGACATATGCTGCACGATCAGAGGGCAAGGCTATTTCAAAGCAGACAATTTCAAAGTGGATAAGCCACTGCATCCGTTTCTGCTACTTACACTATGGTAAACCTGTGCCCAAGGGCATTAGGTGTCATTCCACCAGAGCTGCAGCTACTTCAGCAGCCTTTCTGAGGGGGGAGTACCAACCAAAGACATTCTAGAGGCTGATATTTGGAGTTCAGTTCACACTTTTACAAAGTATTATCATTTGCCTCTTTACTCTAAATCCAGAGCAGGCTTTGCTACTGCAGTTCTGCAGGGCCTTATAGCCGCTCCTAATGCTGTTTAGCTCCGGGCCCCCAACCATAGCTTTGAGATTCTACCCAAATGTAATGACTGCAACAGTGAAACACGAAGAACATAGTACAGTTGTGTACACTTACCATAAATGTAGATGTTCGAGTGTATTCACTGTTACAGTCCAGGTTACCCTCCCGCCATCCCCGTCATTCTGGAGTTTCTTTCCTTCTCTATCTTCTACAACTTATGTGGTGTATTTGCTTATAGATGAAGGTATAGTTTATATTGATGCATGTGTGTGTGTGTGTATATATAATATATATATATATATATATATATATATATATATATATATATATATATATATATATTTATATATATACTTTAGTTTTTTTGGGGGCAAGAAAAACTAAAGAAAATGGCATCGGCTGCATATTTTATACCCTTGATGACCTGACGTCATGGAAGAGGAGACCGCAACCGACACAGGACCCAAGACTTTGGAATTCAGGCCGACTGAGGGCAACCTGCCAGCAGATTACCCAAATGTAATGACTGCAACACTGAATACACTCGAACATCTACATTTATGGTAAGTGTACACAACTGTACTTTGCTTCCTATGCTAGGCAAGGATGCCTGGTTGGCAACACTGGATTTAAAGGAAGCCTACCTGCACATCCCAATCAGGGAATCTTGCAGAAGATACCGACACTTCAAAGCAGGCTACATGCCCTGTCAGTTCTCTGCAGTGCCCTTTGGCTTATCTACTGTGCTCAGGGTATTCACAAAGTCCCTGGCTCCTGTCATTGCATTTTGCAGGCAAGAAATATTCAAATATACCCATACCTGGGATGATTGTCTAATTCAGGCAGAAACCCTGGACATACTATTGAATGATCTGGTGTTTGTACAAAAATTGCTAACTTCTCTGGGGTACACCATAAATGAAAAGAAATCACATTTTGTACCCTGCCAACAAATTGTATTCCTGGGAGCAAGCTTGAACACAACTTCCCAGATGGCTTTCCTCACGCCAGAGAAACAAGTTCATTTGACAGCCTACTTCAAACTACTGGCCACAAAGACCCAGCTATCTGCAAGGAAAAGACTGCAAGCTTTGGGGTTCATGACCTCCTGCATTCTCCTAATTCCATATGCAAGACTGCATATGAGGAAACTACAGTGGTATCTAAAAAGCCTATGGTGTCAACATTCTCAGGATCTAGAAGCAATGAGTCCTATCATACTTTGCCTACAGATAGAGTTCCTTTGGGAAGAGGCCTGCCCACCAAAACAAGGGAATGCCATTCACTCTACCCCCTGCCGCCCAAACCCTAACAGACTCATCAAGGGGCTCGCTTGGCAGGGAAGTGCATTCAGGGCAAATGGAATCCAAGTCAAATGCACCTGCATATCAATCAAAAAGAAATGTTAGCTGTACAGAATGCTCTGACAATCTTCACGGACCACATTCTTCCGGGACAGTTAATGGTAAAGACAGGCAACACCACTGTTATGTGGTACATAAACAAGCAGGGGGAACTCAGTCATACCCTCTCTGCAAACTAGCCATGGCTCTGTGGAACACAGCCTTGAGCTACCAAGTGCACCTACAGGCTCAATTCCTGCAGGAAAGCTAAATACATTGGCAGACGAACTAAGCAGAAATCTCATGGACCCACACAAGTGGAAACTGGAACCAAAGATATTCAACATATTGAGAAACAAATGGGGGAGCCCAAAGATGGAACTTTTTGCCTCCCCCCAGAACTACCAATTGGACAAATTCTGCACAAGGACTCCCCACATACAAGCTTGGAAAGAGGATGCCCTGTCCTTCACCTGGAAAAACCTATAAGTTTATGCCTTTCCACCTCTGCCTCTCCTCTCCAAGGTACTACTAAAGATCAAACAGGACAAACCAAGGACGATACTGATCGCACCAGACTGGCCACGCCAACACTGGTACCCCCTTTTGCACAGTGTGTCACTGCTGGCACCATGGCACCTGCCTCAGACCCCTGCCCTGCTGTCCCAGCAGGAGGAAGAGATTCTACACCCTCAGCTTCAAACCCTGAACCTGGCAACCTGTCTAATTACCTGATCTCTCCGTTACCATCCCTCAGTAAACAAGTGTTGGATGTCATTCTGGAGGCAAGGAGGCCTAGTACTAGAAAATCTTATGCTGAAAAATGGAAAAGATTCTGTTCCTGGAACCAAACTCATGGGATGGGTACAGCAGCATCCAGTTTACCTCAGATTCTTCAATACTTAGATGCTTCACAAGGGTCTTTCCTTTTCCTCCATCAAAATTCATGCCTCAGCCATTTCAGCTCATTACAACACAGAACCACCCCTCTTCTCTCCTCCACTGGTGAAGCAGTTCTTCAGAGGGGCCAAAAACTTAAGACCACCCAGGAGAGCCCCTGCTCCAGCCTGGGACCTTAACGTTGGACTGGAAAAAACTCACTCTACCTCCCTTTGAGCCAGCTGCAAATGTAGAGTTGAAATTCCTTTCTTGGAAAGCAGCCTTCCTTTTGGCCATCACTTCAGCAAGAAGGGTGTCTGAATTACAGGCCCTTATGGCAGTGGAGCCTTTCATCATCTTTCATGCAGACAGGGTGTCCCTCGGGACAAATCCCTCCTTCATGCCCAAGGTGGCATCCAGTGTGGCTCTTAATCAGTCCATTCATTTGCCAACCTTCTTTTCTAATCCACAGAACAAAGGGGAATGGATACTGCACTCCTTAGATGTGCACAGACAACTTAGATCCTACTTGGACAGGGCTAAACCTCAAAGGAAATCTGAACAACTGCTGGTGGCATTTGCTGCAGGGACAGAGGGGAAAGCTATTTCAAAGCAAACCATTTCAAAATGGATAGGCCACTGCATTCATTTCTGCTATAAGCACCATGGAAAACCTATCCCACAGGACATCAGACCCCATTCAACCAGGGCAGCATCTACCTCTACAGCCTTTCTCAGGGGCGTCCCTGCAAGGGACATCCTAGAAGCTGCTACCTGGAGTTCTGTACATACTTTTACTAAGCATTATCATTTGCCAATTTTCTCTAAATCCAGAACTGGTTTTACCACTGCAGTCTTGCAGGGCCTTATAGCTGGTCCTAATTCCATTTAAATTCCTCCTCCCAACCTTAGCTTTGGGAATCTACCCAAATGTAATGATTGCAACAGTGAAACACGAAGAACATAGTACAGTTATGTACACTTACCATAAATGTAGATGTTCGAGTGTATTCACTGTTGCAGTCAGTTACCCTCCCTCCAGCCCCCTTTCTTCTTTTGGCTATACCTCTACTCTCACTTAATATGCTCAAAAAGCTTTTTGGTGTATTTGCTTTTTTTGTTGGAGGTATATCCTTGTATTATAGATTTAATTGCTTCCCATTAGGGGGGCACCTGACATCTGGGGCAAGAAAAACTGATGTAATGGCGTCTGCTGCATGTTTTATACCCCTGATGACCTGACATCATGGAAGAAGGGACAGCAACCGATGCAGGACCCAAGACTTTATTAATCAGGCCAACTGAGGGCTACTGCAAGCAGAGAGCCCGAATGTAATGACTGCAACAGTTAATACACTCGAACATCTACATTTATGGTAAGTGTACACAACTGTACTGTCACTGTGAAGATATCCAAAGTACTGCACTTCAGCCACAACAACGTTGGTGCAATACGTTAGCTGGGGCGAGTGGAACTGATGGCAGCTGTGGAAGATTGTTTGTGGGTGTCCGCTAAACTTGTGATGGAAATGAAAGCTTTATATAGATAACGCAGTGCGTCATCAGTGGATAGATTTAAGAGGCAAAGAGGAGGTGCTTATCTTCTACAGGGCTATGGTCAGATCTCACTTTGAGTACTCTGTGCAGTTCTGGAGGCCATATAAGGAAAGGAGCATCAGACTGTTGTAGGAAGCCCAAGAAACAGCTACCAGAAAGAGCCCTGGGATATAGGTGAAGGATATATGACCAGGGGCTGGAGGTGCTCTTTATCAGGCAAGATCAGAACACAGAAAGGAGTACTTGATTTTGTTTACAAAATTGTCAGGGAGATGGAGAGACCTCCCTGAACAGGAAAGATGAGAGAGAGAGGAGGAGGGAACACAATCAGCAGATTTTATGCACTCATCACTCCTCTGATGGCTGTTTAGAAGTACTTTTGTGGAGAGGATTGTAGACCCATGGATGAAATTGGTTGTAGAGAGAGAATCCACAGACATATTCGAGAGCATAGGGCAGGTGGAAAAAGGATAGGGGAGAGAAAGGGTTGGAGAGACAGAATGATAAAAGCAACTGAAAAGGCAGACTGTACTGGCTTATTGTCTCATTCTGCTATTGGGCAAATATGACCTAGATTTCCTTCAGTCACGAAATGGAAATCTCCCTTTTTCACAGTTGTACATCAGGTCCTCCTTTTGACTTGTTTGAGATACTCTTAGTGATGCAGGATGAATGCCTTTAAAGGGAGAGGGCCTGCCCAATCCTACTTTGGTTATCCTGCTGGTCAGAAGGCTGTGCCATTGTGATCTTGAACCATCTGTGTCACAACTAGTATTTTTTTCCTTGAAAATTTTTTATTAATCAGTTTTATGGAGAGAATAATTGGCTGTTCTGGCATATTTTGATATTCTGTTTAAATTCATTTTTTGTAGGTGTCAGTACAACACGATGATTTCTGTCTTCAGGATGGGTGTTCTATTTGCATGTTCTTGCTGGTAGGAAGAAGTGCAAATTCTGCAGCTTTATTTCATTGACTTTGTACCACAGAGGGAAAACAGAGTGGGAATGACTTTGTGAATTGTCTGTCATTTTTTTGTATCAAAGTCCTGAGCAGTTTTTGGAAGTAAGCATAGTCTCAGAGAGAGTTTATTTTGCCATCTATGTTTTAGGAAATGTCACATAGGTTTTTGCTGGAGGAAATTTAAGATTATCTTTTGATTACAGGAATAGGGTTGTGTCCCTCTCTAATTGGTCCTTTCAAGGTGATGTATTGCTAAAGAGTACATCATTGATAAATTGACAGAGGCCTGTTGCTTTAGAGGAATGGTCCCCCAAGGCTCTTCAGGGCAGATGGGCACTGTGTAAACTTTACTCCTTTTGCCACAGGAAATTGGGTGGCTGCTGGTTCTTTTGAGTGTTCCTGGGCCTCCCTTTGCAGCCTCCTTCAGATGACCATCTGAGGATCTTAAATGACTTTTACAGGCCAGGTAGAAATGACCACATTAGCACAACTGAGTCCCCTGTACTAAGTGAGCCCAGGCTGTCTGGGACATAGCCACTTCTAAAGCCATTATGCTTCAAAGCTTTATAGCAGAAGTTCCATCTGTAAGTATTACAAGCTTTAGGCTGTCTTTTTTTTCTTCAGTTATAGCTGTGTTTCCATTTCGAAATTGTGACCTAAACCTGGGTAGTCTGGGCCAGATGTATCCCTTTATCCTTGGCACAAGGATGTTCTGAATGGATGGAGGGGCACATGCATCCTTTGATAAGAGGATGGCAAAGTTGTACTCCCTTTTGAGATACTTGATTACAAGTACCACAGTCTCGGGTATTTCCCTATGTGGAACTCTCATAGCAGGTTGTGCAAACTGGTGTCAGACAGTCCCACACACACTGGCTCTTCTAGCATCTGGGTCATTAATTGAACCTGGGATGTCAAGGATATTTCTCTGCCGAAACCTCTGTGCCACAGTATCAGAAAGTGCTAACACAGCTTTGGTCTCTGAGGTCTTTTTGGGAGTCTGTTGGTTTTCTGCACCTTGTGCTCCATATTCTGTAGACAGCCTACCTAATCCATTGCTGTATTGTTAAGTTAATTTGACTTTTGACTGTTTTCTTTGTTCACTTCATTATCCAGTTCGTTTTTTTAAAGAAGGTTTTTATCATGCTCCTTGTAGTGTAAAAGCTGTTAAGTCTTGTATCCGAATTGCTTATGTTTTTTCTAGAGTGCCATGATGTCCTATGCAAGTCTTGTGTCTCAGGCATGACTTATGTTTTCTCTAGAGCACCACAATATCCTTTATGTAAGTCTTGTATCTCAACAATGGGCTTATGTTTTCTCTAGAGCGTCATGATGCCCTTTATGTTGTGGGATCCCTGGATGAAACGCTGGAGTTGAGAGGGATGCGGTACCATCCAATTGACATTGAAACATCTGTTATTAGAGCCCACAAAAGCATTGCTGAATGGTAAGAAAAGTTATGTCTGCCACAGACTTTGTTTTACGAAGGGTGAAATTGTCCTTTCCATTGTTTTTGTTTTTCCTTTCTTCCTTGTATTGTGCCCGAGTATTTTACACTAACAAGATCCTTTTGTTTCCTTTTTATAGGAGAAGGTTGCTGTTTAGACTTTTTGCAGAGAGTACCCAAGTCATGCATGTTTTCTGCCCTTATAGTTTTGCCTGGTAATATTTTTGTTGGATGGTCATTAATAAATGACACTGCAAAACGTCTTTCATTAAAGGATGGGCACACAAGACTTCATTCTTAATTTTGGGGTTCCACTGCAAACAATCTGCCAATGAAATTTTCCTGTAAAAACATAAATAGTGTTTCCTCCTCCTGAGTGCTTTATTTGTACTGTCTCTGTTCAGTCACACCTATCTGAACACATTAACAGGTGACCTCTTAAACATTATTACTCGGTATGTGTTAATCTTGAGACCTAGTGGCAGAATTTGCTTTCCCCAGAAAAGACTTTTATGACATTGTTGAGGGATAGCATAATGGTTAAGGTGTTTACCTCATATGCATAAGTTACAGAGTTTGATTCTTACCTTGGAGAAATTGGCTAGGCTTGAAATGGCCTGCCAGCCTACTGTTAATCTATAAAGGCCAGCTGTGCTTTCTTCAACATATATTCTTTGGCAGTAGTAGGTGTGACTGAAAAAAGGGGATAGACCACTTGTTCCTCAGTTTTTTCCAAGTCATGTAATTGAAAGTTTTATGGTAAAACAGCTCATCCTGTTTGAACCATTCTTTTCTGTTTTTCGGGGGGGGGGTGAGCAGAAAGAGGTTCACGTTTGTGGTGATTTAACCTTTGCTACATTAGTTGCCTGTTTTGCATCAGTTGCTCACTTGCCTGTCTGAAATGGGGTCATTGTTAGTCCATTGATAAAGGTATACATGTTTTTCTGTTCGTAAAACATTATGCCCCTGAAGAGAGCAGAAGGTTCACTGCTTTGGATTTACAGCTAGTTCTTAACTTCTAAGGCTTTTCCTACCACTGATGAGCTCTCCTTCTGTGGAATTTAACCTTCATGATGGCCAGGCTTGGCCATCCTACCTTCAGACTGGGTAGCGCATCATATTTGAACTTTGTCTGATTCCTGTTACAAAGAAATTAAAGATGTTCATTCAAACCAGGGCCAAAAAGACTCCCGAATTTAATTATCCATTTTCTTTCTTTCTTTAAGATAGTATGCCATCCACTTTTGGTGGTATCTGTCACCTATAACTTTATCAATAACTGTAAAGTGAAATGAAGCAGATGGGTGCTTAAGTGTGTGTCTGAAAAGTGCACTTGAAAGTTTATGGTTCCTGATGTCACTGGTGTGTTCAGAAATTCTAATCTGTAATGGTTTGGATGTTTGGCCTACTTAAAAAGCTGAACAATAACAGGAGGCCAAATAGACCACCCAATCCGAACCACAGTTAGCAAAAAAACTTATGTCAAAGACTTTATTGGTATTGGGACTGGTGACTTCTTTAATTTTGAAAACCCTGACACAATGTGTACAATGACCACATGGGTAAGTGCCACACAACTTGTCCCCCATATGTGTGTGTAATATTGCGATGGCTGGCAATTGGGCTTCTACACAGGTTACTGAAAATCTTTTGCAATAAAAAAATAAGAGCCGGACATCACAAGATCATGATGTTTTAAGAATTGTCACTACATATGGACGTAACACCAAACCTTTTCTGGACATTATTCAGAAACATTGGAACATTTTACTATCTGACCCCAGATCAGCATCTAAGATAGGCCAGAGATGTTTTTTCTCCTTCAGACTGGGAAGAAATTTGGGCTCAGTTTTGAGCCACTATAAACACACTTCCCAGGTTCCAGTTGGACACGCACAAAACACAGGTATGGGGGACAAGTTGTGTGGCACTTACCCATGTGGCTATTACCAGACCATTACAGATTAGAATTTCTGAACACACCAGGGACATCAGGAACCATAAACTTTCAAGTCCACTTTACAAACCCACACTTAAGCAACCCATCTGCTTCATTTCACTTTGCAGTTACTGATAACGTTATAGGTGACAGATCCCACAAAAGTGGATGGCATACTATCTTAAACAACAAAGAAAGAAAATGGATAATAAATTGGGGGGTCTTTTTGGCCCTGGCTTAAATGAACATCTTTAATTTCTTTGTAAAAGGAATCCATTGCTCATTACGAGGTTGCTGCATATCTCTAACATTTTTCCAATAGGAATTCATTACTCATAAATTATTTAATTGGCAAGTGCTACTTAAATCAGTGGTCTTTGTTAGTTTGATTCATGCACTGAAGAAGGCGTATATAGCTGAAACCTGTTTGCTTATTTAATATATGGCGTTTTTGTCCTTCTTTGGGGATAATTGATACTCCATAAGTTGAATTTATTTATATATTTATTAAATTTATAGTGTTTGGCAACCTCCACTGGTGCTGGCCCTTTATTTTCATTTGATTTTGTGGTATTTTGGGCCTTGGCACCTGCCATACTTGTGAGGCATTTGGTTTGAGTCCTATACAAACCTAGCCATAACAATTCCCTGGCTATTTCTTCCCACAGTATTTACTTCCCTGGATCCCTGTCTAGCAGGGCGACTGACGCGATCCCCGGGGTGAATTTCCTATCGCCCATCCAATCACCAAGGTTCTTCTTGAAGAGGGCCAAAGAGGCGCTCTGCTTGACATGTCAGAGGAGTCTCTGCGTCAGGAACCTATCCCCCCAGCATGTTTTGTTCATTGTGATGACAAGGTTTAGATTCCTGGAGCATGTGTTTCTGAGGGGATTGGGATTTCTTTAAGTCTAGCATGTCCAACAGCTCTGGGTTTGACATGGCCTTGTATGTTAAGCAGAGAACACCTCTTGAGTAGACAATATGCAGCAGAGTATAGGTGTAGTTTTTTAGACTGTCAGCTTAGGGCATCTGCTTTAGGCCTGTGATTCTTTTAGTGAGGTATTTCTGGGGCCTTTCCAGTTGTTGCAGATGTCTTGAGAGGTACATACCAAATGGGGCATTGTATTCTATATTGGGTCTAATGAGGTATGAGTACAGTGGGACAATGACCTCCTTTTTTCTGGATGAAAAGCCCTTAGTGATGAGATGTGCCACATAGGATTTATCTGACTGTTGTGGCAATGTGGTTATCGAAGGTGAGACCACTGTCCACCTGTGTCCCCAAGTCTCTTATCATACTTGAAGTGTTTAGTGTACTGCCACCTATGTAGTAATTCATGGGTACATGTTTTTGCCAAAGGGGATAACTATACATTTCTTGGCATTGAGCTTGGATCCATGGCTCTGGCACCAAGCATCTGTTTCTGTAAGGCCCTTTTGTAGAATCTGCAACACGCTGTCGTCCCAAAAGTAAATAGCAGCAACAACCACAAGCCGTTCAGCAACAACTAGCGTCTTTATTGTAAAATTACATGATTCGTTTTTAAACTGGTACTGTTTTACTAAAAAAGGTTAAGAGCTAGTATTTCCATTGTTTAACACTTCATGCTGATGATTGGTTTAAAATTTGGTATTTAAATCATTGACTTCTATGGTTATACAACTCTGATGATGCCCTTTTGATAAGGGAGAAAGCGCTAAGTTACTCGTGTTCTTCATGTTATTTTACAATAAAGACGCTAGTTGTTGCTGAACGGCTTGTGGTTGTTGCTGCTATTTCCTTTTGGGACAACACTGTGTTGCAGATCCTTACTTGGTTATTTTTCAAGACCGTTGAGTGATTGTGAACTGTATTGTACCCTTTTGTAGAATATCCACATCATTTGGGGATTCAATAATGACTCCCAGTTTGCAGTCATCTGCGAACTTTGTTAGCCAGAGTCCGTTAGTGTTGGCCTGTACTTCAGAGAAGTAGATGCCAAACAAGAGCGGTCCCAGGACTAAACCCTGAGGTACTCCACTTGTCTAGAGCTGGATTCGGAGTCGGCTACTTTTACAGTGTGGGTTCTGTCAGTAAGCCAGTTGGCAACCCATTGAGTGATGTAAGGATTAATGCCCAGCTTAGTAAGTTTATCTATGATTCCAGAGTGGGGGATGGTGTCGAAGGCCTTGGCGAGGTCCAGATAGGCTGTGTGGACCACCTTACCCTTGTCCACGGCTCTGGAGACCGATTCGAAGAAGTCAGTCAGGTTCAGGAGATAAGATCGGCCCTTCACGAACCCAAACTGCATGGGGTCCAGTGTTTGAAGGTTGCCAATGTCTTTGTTTTCATGTGAAGCATCACAGATGAGTAGTTTTGAGATGCATCCTTCATCAGGGGTTGAAATTTCAGAATGATTTTTGCAAAATGGATTTTCTGAACAGCCTTGTCTGTTCTGTCAGTAGCCTGTACATCAGCATATTCTGTGTTGAATGCCCAACAGGAAACATTAAAGATGTCTGGTTTACTTTGCCTGGCGTTCCAGTGAAGTTATCATGTTTTTTTACCTAAGTGCATCTCATTTGGGGTAAGGGTGGATGTCCTGCTGCATGGTCCTTGATGTTTCCCAGACAGTAGAATGAAGATTATTTATGAAGTTCTCTGTGTGCATGTAGTGTTCTCTGAAGTAGTAGCCAAGTCAATCCTGTATAACACAAGTGGTGTTCATGTACTTTACGGCTAACCTGAAGTGCAGCTTTTGGGTCAGGTCACCCCATGTAGTCCTCTACATGGCAGGGTAAGCACTGCAATGCTGTTATTCCATTCTGTCTAGTAGAACACAGCAGGGCCAAACTATGAGATTCTCCCTTTTCACTTGACAGTTATGTCTTTCACTTTGTTATACAAGTAGAGTAGTAAATTGGGATGTCATGAATCTGGTTAGATTTGACCACCAACAGTTTGGTTTTGGGAAAGAAGGGTAGATCCTGTTTATGTAACCTGGTAACTTTCTTCAGAATGTGACTGTGGCCATGCAGTGCATACAGCTTATAGTGAACTAAGGCCTTTGACACAATCCACATCTTGGCGCCATACAAAAGCTAAGTGCTGTAAAAATCAACCTATATGTGATAATATGGATACCCAATTGACTGAAAGACAGACTCCATATAGTGCTATTTGCAAGTGCCTCATTAAGTAGAATGAAAGTGTCTAGTGATGTCCCATATGGCTGTGTGCTGGGATCTCTCTTTTCTGGTATTTACTTAACAATCTTCAAACAGAGAGGTAAGACCTCTGGCTAACAAAGTTTGCAGATTGCAAACTCTGGTTTGATAAGTCACCCTATGACACCGACTCTTCAGATTGAACTTACCCTAGTAAACTGTTGGTGTACTAAAAATGGGCTCAAACTACAGAAGTGTAGTTTTATCATTTTTGTTAAACAACCCCTTTTCTCATTGGACAATGGGTCCCTATTATTTCATTGAAAGGTAACATCATCAAACAACATTTCATCACACATGCCATTTGTTGAACCGTTCTGCCTGAGATCGCATTATGGTAGGGATAAGGACATTTGCTCTTTCCCCACTGTTGTGTGATCTTGAAGTTGGTATATATAATTAGCGGGGGGGTGGGGGTTAGATGAATGGCATTTTCAATGAAATGCCATTGAGCAATGTTATCCTTCAGTGATATAGTATAGACCCCTGGACAACTTATCTCTACAAGATTAAAATTTAGTTAGGGTCCTATGTACTTGGGATGATAGCGTCTTCTGTTTTATCAAGTAACCGTGGTTGTTAGGACATCATTTGATTTAGCTCAGCTAATTGCCAAAGTTCTAATGAGATAATCATCCCTTTGTACTGAGCATGGATCAGGCAAGTTATTGAATACAGAGCCCCCTTGGGATTGTGTATCTATAAGCCTATCAAACAGTTAGAACACAGATTCCTGACAAAAAAAAGGTCGTAGGCCTAAATGTTCTTGAGCTGCCAAGAGAGGCTGGAAGCTCTATCCCTTTATTTAGTGTCTTACAGACTTTTGAGAGGAGATCTGTATCTTTCTTACTGTGCCATTTGAGTCCAGTATCTCCACCAGTACTATGACCTGGGACCTAAATCATCTTCAGCATAAATAGAACAGAGTGGAGGATTATGTTTGTAATCCTATGCTTCCTAAACCTCTGGAATAAACTTCCCTGCAAGTTGAGGCTCACTGTCTTCCTTTTAAACATAAACTAGGTAACTGGATAGGTATCCACAAATTTACTGCAAGATTGACTAGAATGGTTCTCCTGGAGAAAGAAGGTACTGCTTGATGAGAGTACTGGCAAGATGAGACTGGTCATTGAGACACAGTGCTCTTGGAATATCCACAAATCTGGAATCTATGAATTTAATATGTCTGCCAGACCAGAAATGCACTTCTAGAGTTTCTGCACTAATCCCACGCATCTTCCCTCAGGAGGGGAATAGACCTAAATCCAGACTTAATTTCCATGGAATTAACTTTCCACCACTTTTGACAGATTTTTTGCCAGCAGGAGATGATTTTAATGCAAATATTGGTGAGTCTTTTGTTAAATATTTTCAGCAAAGCTCTTCAAACTGTAGCCACAAGACATGCTTTGGGTATTATTCCTTTAGCAGTTTTATTGAGGATGTGTAACCATCAAGTGGAGATGAAGTTTGGCCAACATTGCCAGCTTTTTCAGAGACCTTTTTTTGTCTGTATTCATCCTGTTTTGCTATTTTATATGTAGTATTCCCATATCCAGGAGTATGTTACGTTCCATATGAAAGTCAGAGGTCTATATTTGATACTTTCTTGGTTCAGTATAAATAACTTTAACTTGTGACATGTCATCAGACCTTTCTGTGCTTGCTGGATGTTGAAATTAGAACTTAATACACTGTTTGTGTCTGTGTGTAGCTTTACTACTATTTACTTTTTGAATTCTTTGGTATCATCCTGTTAAGCCTTTATCCTCATTGCTGCCACTTTTCTTGATGTATTGGTCCGCCACCCTAGCAAACCGAAACACCGTAGCTGTTTACCCTTAAAGTAGCCTGTGAAATATAGTTGTATGGTAGTAGTGTCTTGAACACTAAATCTCTAAAAGACATTAACCAACAATAAAGCTTACCAGTTCATTTCACATATCAATGAGCTAATAAGTAAACCAGTAACCACAAGCATTTAAAACAGAATAATAAAATTCTTAACTTGGAAAATGTACTTGTATACTCTAATATGCATGCATATTTAAACTTCCACGTAGAAAATACAATTCAGATGTATTTAAACAGATGGTGTACAGTAGAACTTTACCTAACAGCTTCTTTGGCCCTAGTGTAACCAGTATTTAAAGAGATGTACTGAGTTTCTATCTGCTTCTGACTTAGAAGTTCCAACAGTGTTTGCATAATTCCACAGATAAGTGGAATCTGTTTTGAGCTCTTTTTCAAGAAGCGGACTACTGTACACAGTCTAGCAGTAAGATAGTAACGCCACTGGCAGTGTCTGTCTTTTTTACTTGGAGTGTCCAGGGCAGCCTGCCCTACTTAGATTTAAATGTAGGGAATACGCTTTTGCTGCTAAAGTATTTTAGCTTCAAGGGGAAGTAGACACTGTAACCTTATGCATATTTGAGAAACATATTTTTTCATTTCCACCAGTTTTGCTGCCTTTCCATTTAAGACAGTTTCACACAGCACCTTTACATTTTTTTAATTTACGCATTTTATATCTTTTACAAAAATGAAAGAGGAGGTGGTATACCACTTTCTTTTCCCTAACACCTACAATATAACCTCATACTCAAACACTGTTCCACAGTTCTCTAACACCGAAATTCTCATGTCTTTTCTAAAAATAAACACTTCCAAGAGGCTATACATCATAGTTTTGTATGTACTCCCTGGCAGTAACATACCTATTCTGGAAGAGATCCTTCCTTGGATCTCTAATACAATCAAAAATGAAACCATCATTATGGGAGATGTCAAAATTAACTGTCTAAACTTCTGCTCTTAATTTCCTTCCTCTAACATTAATCTATTTCAATTCACCCAACTCATCACAACTCCAACAAGTTCAACATAAGTAATAAGGAAGGTTCCATCCTAGAGTGGATATTAGTCAGTGATACAAGTAAAATCTCCACAGCAGGTACTCTGCCAAATGCACTTTGTGACCATCTCTGTGCTTTTATTCATAGAACAGTTCTGTCCATATAAAAGGAACATCATTACAAACCGATATGAAGTCTGGCCAACTTCAAACCACAGACATCTATTAGTATATTAAAAATGTTAACTGGAGCATCCTAACAATACCTCTAGATGCAGTGAATTATTTTAATACAACAATTCTAGAAACTCTAAACAGTATCGCACCTCCTTGGGTAAAAAAAATCAAAACCAAACCATGCTCAATGGTTAACTAAGCCAGCTAAAGAACTAATGCTAACTAGGGAAAAAACTTGGAAACAGTGGCTAAAAAAACCTTCAGCCGTGTTGAATTTCAAGCAGCTCCACAACCAGGTTAAAAAACAAGTAACCAAAGATAAGGGGAAAAAAAAAAAAAAAGTACTATAAAACTTCAAACCAATCACAAGCAGAACCCCAGAAAGTTCTGAACATCCATTACTTTACTCCTAAGCCCTGGTACTAAAAGCAATCCATGTCTGTAACCCAATAAAACTTGATCACAAATAGTCTCTTCAACTCTCACGTTATCAAAGGTATGTCAAACATTACTGCCAACGTTCCCCAACCTCACTGCAGCCCAATCTCAGATAGTTCTAATTAAGACAATTCTCTCCCATTCATCTTACCTCCACCTCTTTCAATTCTTGTGAGACAGCTACCCAAACCTATTCCAACTAATATCATAAAAAGACTACTACTCAAACCTACCTCCGCTGCAGATAAGCTACCCACAGAATATCTAAAATTAGCGGCTGAAGCCATTGCCTGCCCCATCAGCATACTCATCAGTAGATCCACCTTTGAATCCTGTGTTCCAGTACTTTAGAAAAAGGCACTCATTCTTACCCTTTCACAAAGGTGGCAACTCTACTGATATCTGCAACTTTCTTCCTACAGCCATCCTGTCCCCCATATATAAGCTCCTTGAAAGATGTAGTAAAAAAAAAAAGTAATCTCCGTGGTATCCCCGAAGTCTCAAAACAACCCACTAAACAAATATAGTAGGTCCAAAAACAAAACGGCGCAAGAAACTTCTCTCTCTGGAAGATTTTCAGTCCATATATCTCTACTTAATCACTGTAATCCAAGTAAAACAAAAACAGAGTAATAATTTCCTCACAAGCTTTCTAAGTGTGTGTGTATGTGTGTATATATATATATATATATATATATATATATATATATATATATATATATATATATACACACACACACTTTTTATCAGGCAAGGGAGTTGTTTATTGTGCTGTAAAACAAAGTATTATTGGTACACATGTTAAATTCACATCCCTTCCCCCATCAGTGTGACATTCGAGCTGGTCCCGCCCTACTTAGTAGCTGTCATAATAATATAACCCTTATGCACTTAAAATAAAATTTATGATGATGTTAATTTAACGTGTACCAATAATGCTTTGTTTTACAGCACAATAAACCACTCCCTTGCCTGATAAAAAATATATATATGTTTAGAAAGACTGTGAGGAAACTAATACTCTATTTTTGTTTTACTTGGATCGCTTGTCTGTATGCTTACTAAAGGATTTTCGACTGGAAACAGATTGCTTGCCTTCCTTGAATTATTTTTGAATCCTTAGTAATTCTGTACAATTATATATGTTTTATATATATATATATATATATATATATATATATATATATATATATATTTTTTTTTTTTTTTTTTTTACTTGACTAGTTTAAGTTCGCTACTTCTACTACTATTGTCTGATCTGATTAATATACAGTGATCAACTAGAGATATATGGACTGAAAGTCTTACACACAGAGTTGATGTTCTTCGTGTTTCACTGTTGCAGTCATTACTCTTGGGTTATCCTGCTGACAGGCTACCCTCAGTCAGCCAGAATTCCAAAGTCTAGGTCCGGCGTCGGTTGCTGTCGCCTCTTCCCTGACATCAGTGCGCCAGGGGTATAAAAGATGCAGCCAACACCATTTTCTTCAGTCTTTCTTGCCGCACTGTGCCCAAAGCAAAAGCAGTTCGCAAGTGCCGTTCGGCCAACTCCTGAGATTTTCAAATCCGAATTTCAGAACCAAAGTCTTCATTAAAGCTAAGTACCCCATTGGGGAAACTTTTTTTCTTGTTCCAGACCGATGTCAGACCACTGTTGAATGCCTTCATATCTTTGAAGGATACCATCAATAAAGCCCGAGACTCGGGCATAATCAAAACTTCCCTCTTTCTTGACTTATGAAAAGCTTTTGATAAGTCTTTGACCCGCTGCTTCTAAATCAGCTCTCAAAATTGGTCTCTTCCCCTCCTCTCTTAACTGGTTCTCGGGTTACTTATTGAACAGACAACAGGCAGGTAAATGGTAAAACTCCCTCTCTATGTATCTTCACAACTCTTACTACTGTTCCCCAAGGCTCTGTATTAGGTCCCCTCCTGTTTAACATCTTTATTAATAACCTTCAGTCTTCATCCAGTCTGGTCCCTCATGTACAATACACAGATGACTCTACTGTTATCTGTTCCGCTGACTGCATGTCTCATCTACAAGAAATCACTCAGCTGGCCTTTACCTCCAATGAGACCTGTTTCCATAACAATCAACTGGCATTTAATCCACACAAAACCAAGCTGCTACTTTTTACCCCAGAGCAGTTGTAGATCCTTTTTTTGTGTGAACCCTGTTTGGTTCTTTTACAGGGGTCCTGGTTTCCTTTAGAGCCATCATACATTTCCTTCTAAAACTGGTTTTGAAATCTTACATCTCCTTCCAAAACTGGTTTTGAAATGTGTCCTCAAACCAGTCCATTATTCTGCATGTTCTCTTTCGAAGGGGGTAGAGTCTGGTGGTGAAAACAGATGGCTTTTCATATGCTTAAGTCAGGCATCAGCTCCAGCGTTTTTTTTTTACTGAAGTGGGAGCACAGGTTCTGGAAAATTATCTTCTATTTTCCTCTCTCTCTCTCTTGCAGTGGGTGAAGGAGAGGCTTGGCTTATTCCTCCCTTTCTTTTTCTTTTCCCAGCAAATGAACAGTGATTTGTCCCATGGCCATTTGGCCAATGCAGCCCATTCCATCAGGGGTGTGACTGCTTGAAGAATTTATTTCATGAATGTGTCCCATTTGGTCATCGACTTACACTTTTCAGCAAACAGTACTGCCTGGATTGTGATTTTAGGAGAGAGGCCTGTTCTGATGCCTCAGTACTTCCAAAATCGACCCCAAGAACATTGCTGTGTTGGTCTGACTACTCCCTGCTACCTTGTGAGGTTTCTCTGCTGCTTGGAATAATTCTCAACTGTTAATAATCTAGAGAGAGCACCTTGAAGTGAGATATGCGAGTATTCATTATCTCAGTTTATCTGTACAAGCACTGTCTGCGTGGTTGTTTACTACTATCTAGTCACTCCCCTTAGTTTGGGTAGTCCTGTTTTCTGTCACTGTAGATGTGTGTCCACTGATAATTCTGACTTGTGTATAATTTTACAAGTGTTTTTCGTCTTTCCATGTGTGTTTACCCCATTTTGTGGGGTTGGGGGGAGGGTATGGGGCTTGACATGCCTTTAGCACCTCCAAAAGGTGGATGGCTGCCAGTGAGCAGGGGACTAGAAAATAGTGAAGGATGGGTCCTTCTTAGAAGTCAGTGGCTAATTCCCTGCAGAAAGCCCTTTCACCTACCAACCATATATCTAGCAGCTCTATATAGTTTGTTTGTGGTAGGCGCAAGCATAAGTGGCCTTAACCCAGTGGCTATTTGTGGCTTATTGCTTAAAGCGCTGCTTCATCTTGAACATTAGATGAGAGCAGAACTGCAGTGGTTTGTTCATAGCAAACGTTGGAAGATTTTGAATCCAGACAAAAAAAGGACATTTAAAGTAGGCAGTTTGGATATTTGGATGCCAATGTTTTTATTTTGTTTCCACAATTTTTTTTTAATACCCAGATCTCTTTATATAGATTTAGCGACTATACAAAGTGATGTGCAAGTTTCTAAATAAGTGATTTTTCTTTATAACAGTCTTGGACGCGGGTTATTTGATTTTAACTTGTTTTCTGATTGCAAAGGGGCTTTGTCCCTTAAACGTGATTACATGTAACTGGGTGAAAAATTTCTTTCACTAAGGAAGACATTGTTTCTTGTTTAAGCAAATTTATTCTAAAACAATGCAACTTTACACATGGAGTAGGATAGATACTGTTCTTATATCTGCTTCTGTATTAGAAGCCTTACAAAAAGTGATATAAAACAAAATGAAATAAAATGTCATTTTTTTTTTTTTAATTTTAATTGTTTTCTGGCAGAGCGCAGATAATTTGTTTCAGAAATTTTTACAATATGACAACTTTTTATGGTTTTACTAACAGTTCAGTAACTCTTAAGACTTTGCAGAACTGTTCCAATATTTATATTTCTTGGGGACATTTCTTCTTTCTTTGTTGGGGATATATTTTTGATATGTGATGTTGATGTGTTCTTAAATGCAACTGTGTGCACAGTGTTATAAAATTTGTATGAATATCCCTTTTTATTAGTGGGACCTTTGAAGCACTGGAAATTTGCCTGTTGTAGTTAAAAATTACTTGTCCTTGGCTTCATGCCTACCACTCAGTTATGAGATTATTTCAGTCCAACTGACTCTTCCTATTATATATTGTTGCTTTAAGGATTTTGTTGATTAATAAAAAATTATTATTTCCATTTTGCTGCTTATTTTATTTGTGTGTTCTGTTCTCTGTAGTGCTGTATTCACCTGGACAAATCTACTGGTTGTCGTGGTAGAGCTGGAGGGTTCTGAACAGGAAGCACTGGATCTGGTGGCCTGTGTGACAAATGTAGTCCTGGAAGAACATTATTTAATTGTAGGTGTTGTGGTCATCGTTGACCCAGGAGTCATCCCCATTAACTCACGTGGTGAGAAACAGCGAATGCACCTCCGGGATGGATTCCTGGCGGACCAGCTGGATCCCATCTATGTTGCCTATAACATGTAGCAGGAAAGTTTAAAAGAATGGATCAGACACAGTTAACTGGTGCATACAGAGCCTCAACAGCCATGAACACTTGTGCCAATAGTATCCTCAGTGGCATGTCATCGCTATCGTCAGTGACTGCCAGTGCTTCACTTCTTGACTACATCTGGCAGGCTGTTCGACCACAGAAATACATCATTTTCACCATGTGAAGCTTCAGAAACTGCTTTTAATTTCCTTAAACTGTGAATGTCTGTGTTTTAATTGCACTGGACTGTAGAGTAAGGTCAGAGTACTAGTACATATAATTAATCTAAAAATTTCTCTTCGGGAGAAGTTGAAATGTTGAAGCATCCCTGTCATATATACTGCCTTGGTACCTAGTTTAAAGAAATGGGCAAAAGGCTAGCCTGTTTACATTATTGATAATTTTTATTTTCATACTGTTAGTTAGCATGGCTGCCTTTCAGCTCTTAGTTCTTGGTTCATTTCTTGACTAGGGTGTCTTTTTTTGTGGAGTCTGTATGTCCTCCCTTTGTCCGTGTCTCTTTGGGTGCTACCAGTTTCTTCCTACATCACAAGAACATACCGTAAGTGATTTGGTGATCCTCTGGTTTGTCTGTAAGGCTACATTCAGAGTGAGAGTGGGATAATGTGTGCACATCCTGTAATGGATTAAGACCCTGTTCAGGATGAGATTCTATAGCTTGCACTCATTGGGTGTCAGGATAGGCTCTGATTTGTGCCAAGCCCCCCCACTAACACACACACACACACACACACACACACACACACACACACACACACACACACACACACACACACACCATGTACTAGATTAAATGTGCAATCTGAGAATAAATAAAGCTGCAGTATGTGTTGCCCTCTTTAATGATGAAGAGACACTGGAGAATTAGAACACCACAGAAAGGCAAACATTCCAAGTCCTATATTCCAGAAAGTTGGGTTTTTAACACTGAGTCATTTATTTGCATTTGTTTTTAGAACTGACTGTATGTTTTAACAGTATTTTAGGGACCAAGAATGTCACATGATACCCATGTAGTCCCTTGCAAGATTATTACTGTCTTGAGAGTTACACCACAGACCCTCTCCATAGTTTTCTCAGTCTACTCTTTCATATACAGTTGGCACATATCAGGACCAGAATTTAGCTGTACTTTAGAGAATTAGGAAAAACCACTTTGCAAGACATTAATGTTTAATTAGGGTTGACGACTTTGTCAGATGGTGGTGTTGTATATGTGGTGGTGTTTTTTTTTTTTTTTAAGCAAGAACATTCCAGATGTGTGCCACTAATCCCTTCATTGTTTATCCACCATGTTTGGTTTACACTGTTGGAAAACAAAACATTCATGTGTGTTTCAGATGTCATCAGTTGCTGTTCTTCAGTCATTGTTATTTAGTTCTGTGTTTAAGATTTATAATGCTTCATCAGCAGTTGCCATCCATATGCAAAAACTTTGCCCCAGACTTGCAAGCTTGCTTTTCTTTAATGCATAGGCACTTTCTTTTTCTACCGTTATGATCAAAGCAACTACATAGCCAGTTGCTTGCTGCTTCATATGTAACATGTACAGGAAAAACAAAAAAATATATGCACCATATGTTACTTGACTTGTACACAAGTGACAGTTGCAATATTAGAAATGTGATAATGCAAATTTGAGGTTAACTATGGGGCCTTTCAGTTTTGTACTAGTCTTAAACTCTTATGGACCCTAGTAGCTCAGTTCCTCTGGAGAATAGTGAAGTATACCTTTACAGTAGTGCATTTGTGATGTTATGGACACTTTTTTTCTTATCCTACTCCATGAGGATTGAAAGAGAAGCTACCGTGAGCAAGTCAGATCAGAGTTCTGCGACCTGTCGTATATTACTTGGTCGAGCATGGAAAGACTTCTTAGACGGTAAAATCCAGAAGGTGCTGCTTTCATAACTGTTGAAAAAGTGGAACCAGAGACACTTGACTAGAAGTGACTAGCCGTGCTATGTCTGCTCCACTCGAGTGCACCGCGTCTGTTGAAGCATTGCAGATGCAGTCATTATTTCGCTGTACTTTCTCATGCAGGCGTAAAGCTTTACCTGTGAGAAGTAGTCCCGTTCACACCAACTTCTCTTGTAATTATGTACAGAATTCACTTAACTTATTGAGACAAAAAAAAACATTTTCATCAGTGGACTAACAAGATACTTCTCACAGAAGAGTGACTGAAAGTTATTTCAGACTACCTAATGCAAAATTTTAAGGTTGTAGTTTTATAGTAAATTTATTAAAAATGTAAAGTTATGGAAAGCAGTGTAAGGTTTTTGTATTGAGATGTTGACAGTACTTCATATAGCCCTGAAAAGTAAAGGGTGAAAGAAAGCACATTAAATGTTTTAAAGTGAACTTGTTTGCAGTGTGATGGTTCTGAAACTTACTGTTTTCTTTATGTAAATTTGGTTAAATTACCTTGCGTTGTAACACCTTTTTTTTTTGTTTGCTTGGATTCGTTGGGACTCTCTTTGACAAGGTACACCTCCAGAAAGTCTTCCTCTGTTTTTCCCCTTTGTTTGACACATAACAAGACATGTTAATTTCTGCCTCTATACAGAGATTGATGTCTTACTTAGCTGTCTAATAGTTTGGCATGGGACTGTGTATGTGTGTGTCTCTGCAGAAGCATAGCTAGGACAGGACAAGTGCTGTGGCTACCCAGGCACAACCAGCGCTGTAGAGGAGGTGTGCTGATCATTCCCTGCAAATCAAGTGGTGCGATCGCGTTTGTTGGGTGGCTGTCCACCTATGTGTGAAAGGCAGTACTGGTGTATATTTAAGTAGATTGGAATATGGTTGAATTGATTTGCATGCTTTGTGTTTGTGAGGAACTATAGCAAGGAGCTAGTGTGCATCTCGGGTGTTTACAGTTAGCGAACTATGGAAAATCTGTTTACTGTGTAAAACATAAAGGTCTTACTCTGGAGGACGACGTTGTTTTGTTTTGTTTCTCAACAGATGGAATGGGGGTGCCAATTAGGTGATTGTTCTGGGTGGTGACTGAGCCAACTACAGCTGTGTATATCAGTATTTAAAGTTATGACCCCACTAATTAGGGCAAATAGGTAGTAAAAGACAAGTTAATAGTATGTGTTTTCATTAGGTATCAGTACCTTTTAATTGCTATGGGTTAATATCTTCAACTGTATGTGGATTGTATTAACAGAAAATATAAAGGGTATAACCATAAGCCCATTGATTTGACTTCAGCAATGTTTCAAGCTGTTTGGAGACTTTCTCTGAGGTTGCATACACGGTTAAATGTTGCCTTGTGGTTTGCAAAGGCGTCACCATCAATGACTCCAATCAGACATCCTTTTTGTTTAACTTACTAGGTTTTCATCAGTGGTGGATAATTTTAGAATATTTGTAATGTAAAGAACATTTTGTTTCATTTTTTTCTGACCAACTTATCTAGATGGGAGTTCAATAGAATAGGCCAAAAATGGATGTGATGGATAGATAAAGCTGATTTTTAGCAAAGTCTCAACTATTAAAAATTGCATTAGTGAATCTCCTTTATAGCTTCTTATCGATCAGTTTTGCATTTTATCTCTTTCAGTATATTTATTTATCACATCACTGAAAAAAAAAAATCTGCATTTTTTTGTTGAAGATTAAAATTAGTGTGATGAGATGATGGTTAACCTTTGTAAGGTAAAATGCTTCCAGACATGTCTTGCTACCATTTCCACCTCACTCTGCAGTTGCAGAATGTTTTTTTAAACCTTGGAAACTTGTTTGGTACTTTACATCGAACCTTTGGTACTGGATTGCTGTCCACCATTTTTGCATCACAGAAGAAAAGGACACGAGTGTCTTGACTTTTTCAGATTTGAGCATTCCTGGAACAATGCTATTAGTGATGATCTTTGCAATAGCATTTTTGTTGCAGTATTCTTAGCATTTGGAATTCCCTGCCTAGAGCAACCCAACGTCCAGCCAGTATACCAAAACCTTAGGTTGCTTTAATGTACGCTGTATGTCACTGTATGCTCCTTGCCTAGTGTAGGGCAGAAAAGTGATGCCCAAACGTACCATCCTCAGAATTTCTTTGCCAACAGACCAAACACCATCTCTTGATCGTCTGTCTGAATACCTTCATTCTGTTTCTGGTTTCTGAGCCGTTACAGATAAGTGCCCTGTTGGGGTTTCTTTTTTTCTTGTCTTTTGGTTGCTTCTGGGATTTCATGTCATCCAAGAAGGGTAAATGCCAGTATGGGAGACAGATTCCCCATAAAGACCACCACGAACCGTATTTATTTTGCCTTGGTGCCTCACATGACCATATGTCCTGTTCCATCTGTCAGGCTTTTGTACCAAAAACCCTTCGTAGTAGGCTTTCTTCCTTAGTGTTGCATCTGGAGAATCAGTGGCTTAAGCATCTCACTAAAGATACTATGGAGGGAACTTTCTGACCTGAGGGTCAGTCGTCAGGGAAGAAGGCCTAGGCTGGAATCTTCCATTGTCCAGCCTCTCCCGGATGTTTCTTCTGAGGCAAGTGAATGCCTGGAGGTTTGTCTGGCTTTGTCTGATTCCTCTGCCATGACTGGGTTGGAGGCTAGCGGGGATCCTGCTTTATGCATGTCCAGTAAATCTTTGCAGATGTCTGTTTCAGATGTTCAGGGAGAACCACGGTTGATTATTTCCAAGGGGCCTAGGGGTGTTCCTCAGATTTTTCCAAGGGGCCTAGGGGTGTTCCTCAGATTTTAGTCAAGGAAGAAGTCCTTACTGCTGTTATTGAATGCCGTCCTGGGTCAAAGCCTTCAAAGTTTTAACATGCAGATATCCCATTAAAGAAAAAACAAAACACAAGGATGTTTCTCCTGCCCCTATGGTTCTACAGAGTGAGTAGCAGGCCTTCACTCAGGGTTTGTTTAATGCTTTGATGGCATTGAAACCTTTTTAGTGGTCTCTGTTTCAGCTCCCCATTGGTCCTGTACTTAAAATACCCAGGGAACTGGATTCCTCTGAGGGAGTAGGTGGATTTTGATGAGGAATCCATTGCTTACTCTTCTCAAATTCCTTCTTTGCACAATAGGTCAGAGGACGGGGAATTTGCCTGTCCTGATTTTTTTTTTTGGTTACATAATCTCCAGGCTAATGGAGTTTTTTAAATGGGATTGTGCTCAGGTCTCTGAGATCATTAATAGGTACTATGAGCTGCTGCAAATGGAATATTCTAAACCTTCTGCTATTCCTCCTGTTTTGGCTGCTGTGTTGAATGCTTTTTGCAATGCCTATAAAGCTCCTAATTCTCAGCCCCCTGCTCCCAAGATACCCGATAGGTTTTATAAGGCACCTGAGGACTGTAACTTTTTGCACAAGTATCTTGCTGCTGACCCCTCAGTGGTGTCTTTAGCCTCTGACAAGCCCTCTCAGTTGCTTCCTTTGCCCATGTTACTGCCTTCTGATAAAGATAGCAGAAGCATGGAAAGGCTAGGTAAGAAGGGTTTACACCTCAGCTACCTTGGCTTTTAGGGCTATTAATTACCTAATCCATATGTCCAGGTATGTGTTGGCTGTCCTATCTCAAGCTTTTCAGGTTATTTCTGTTCTCCCAGACTCTGAGGTTAAAACTTCTATTCCTTCCCTGTTATGGACATCTTCATAGGTGGTTCATCATTCCATCATGTGTAGTTATGATGCAGCAGATACTTCTTCTAGGGCTGCTGCTTTTCAATCAGTGATGAGGAGGTATTCTTGGCTTCGGCTTCAACCATTGCTTTATGGTATCAAAGCTTAGTTGATGGATGCCCCTGTTTGATAATAAAAATTTGTTTGGGGAAGCTGTTGCTGATTTGTGTGTCCCTTTAGGATAAGGGGAAGGCTTTACAGGAACGCAAATGTTTGTCTCTCCTGTTCCTAAATTTTAGAGAAATTAACCCATTAAGCCAGCCTTTGCTTGCAGACAATCTCACCCTCCTGCCAAGGGCAAAAAGAGTGGCAAGCAGGCTCCTCCTGCTAAGGCTATTCAGACTTCAGGGAACTCAGAAGTATTCCTTTCCAGGTAAACCAGGCGCTGTCTGGCTATCCATTTCTTCCCAGCCACATTCCTCTTTCTCTTCACCCCTCTCTGCCTGTCTCTCTCTCCTCCTTTTGGCTTCAGATAACTCAGAATTATTGGGTTCTGTCCATTATTTGCCAGGGCTATTTCATGTTGTGGAAAACCCTTTTCCCTTTTTATGAGTATTCTTCAGCCCCCTCCAGAACATCTCCCTTTTTTCCCCAGAGGTGATTTGAGATATTTTGGCTGTGAGTACTATTCAAGAGGTACCCGTGTCTCAAAGGAGAGATGCTTTTATTCCAGGATGTTTCTAGTACCCAGCAAAGAGGGTACCTAGAGACTTATTCTAGACCTTTCTCATCTAAACACTTTTCTGAAGGAGGCCACTTTTTGAATGTTGTCCCTTCAGACTTTGTTCCCTCTTTTGCTTTCTCAGGCTTATATGGTGTCTCTGGATCTCAAGGATACTTATCTCCATACTCTGATCTACCCCCTTTTCAGGAGGTTTTTCCATTTCTCTGTCGCTTCCCAGCATTTTCAGTTCTGTACTTTGCCTTCTGACCTTTTTACTGCCACAAGGGCATTCACCAAATACTTTGCTCTTGGGATTTTTTTTAACAGGCTTCAGGGGATCCAAGTATTTCATGCTTGAACGACTTGCTCTTTTAGGCATCCTCTCCAGAGATCCTGTTGCAAAATCTCTATTTTGCCATCTTTCTTCAGAGCCTGGGGTTTACAGTAAACTTCAAAAACTCATTTCTGACTCCTTCTCAGGACCATGTTTTTCTGGGTTGCAGGGTTCAGATGGTACCTATGTTGGCATCCCTGCCTCCTCCCAAGGCCTTAACTCTCATTTCCTTCTTTCAAACTCTTCTTCCTCTGGTCTCCATTGCAGCCAGAGAGTTTCTGAGAGCTCTGGGATTCATGGCATTCATCATCCGTTTGCTCACTCTGACCAAACTCTACATGAGAAAGTTTCAGTGGTTCCTGAAGTGAGTTTAGCTTCAACATGCACATGCTGTATAGTTTGTAGATGTCCTTCTATTCCTATGTTGCAGTATTCATACTGCGGGGATTTCCTGCCTCAGGCTTAAGCCTGGCTGGTGTAGGTGCATAGGATGTCACATGCTTGGTCACAAACCAGGGACTATAAATGTGACGTCTGCACACAGACCTCAGAACCTTTCAGCCACAGATGACATTAGCTTCAACCATTTCACTCCTATGACTGAATACTTCAAAAGATAAGTACCCTGTTGGGGGTTTTCTCCCTTATGTGTACTTGAGCTTGATTGCTGTAGGTTTCCTTTTATAGCTGATGTCTGAGAAAAAGAGCAAATGTAATTTTGGGCGTCTGATACCGCACAAAGATTCTCACAACCTGTATGTGTTTTGCTTAGGTAAGGGGCATGACCATAAGACCCGCTGTATTTCTCGGTCTTTCATGCCAAAAATCCTATGCAGCCATCTGGCCACACAAAATTTGTATTTGGAGAATCGGCGATTAAAACGCCTTACTCTCAGGATGAATCCCAAGTAAGCTGCCCAATCCAAACAACTGAGGAAGAAGGCCAAGGTTTCCAGGCCCACTCCTGATGCCACTCCTCTATCGGATGTCCCGCAGACTACCGATATACAGGCCAAGGGGCACCCGATTACTCCATCAGCTTCGACAGTTCCTCTGGAAGAGGATGTTACTGAAGCCACAGAAAGCATGTCTGTGGAGTCAATCCAGACGCTGGCCACAACCGACATCAAGGGGGAACTATTAGTTGGTCGGCCGGCAGAGACCTCTCCTGCTCCAGCCCAGGCCTACCCCTAAGCCAATGCCAACAAAGAAAAAAAAAGACAAAACACACTTGAGCCCTACACCTCAAAGAACTCCCGATTGGCAGTCATTTACCAATTCTTTAATGCAGGCCTTTATGACCCTTAGGCCCTGCACCTACCAACATTCCTGTGCTGAGCCCTAGGCCAGCCATTGCTTCCTCACTCCCTTTATCCACTACTCAACAGGGAGAAGAAGAACCAGACCAGTACTACTACTACTACTCTTCTGAGGAATCAATTTCCTATTTGTTTCAAATTGCTTCACCTGTGGATTATTATTCCACAGACGAAGACTCCATTGAGGGAGATTCCCCACCAGAAGATATTACCTTTGGGGAAACTGTTTCAAAAATGACAGAGTACTTCAAGTGGGGTGCTACCTTGATGACAGATACCCAGAAAAGATATTTTGAAATTTTGCAACTTGAGTCTCCCTCTCCTTTAGCTATTCCTTCAGTGCTTCCAGCCTTCCTGAATGCCTTTAACACGGTCTCTAAGAATCCAGAATCTCAGCCTCTTGCCCCTAAAAGGCCAGATAGGTTTTACAAAGTGCCTAATGACCAAATGTTTCTGGTGAAACCTCCCCTGGCAGACCCAACAGTTATTGCTGTGTCCTCAGACAGTGTAGGCAATTGCCTTCTGCTTCACTTTTGCCCACAGATAAGGACAGCAAAACCATAGACAAAATGGGTAAGAAGGTATACGCTTCCTCTACCTTGCCCTTCAGGGCTATCGATTACCAATCCACATGGTTAAATACGCCCTCGACCTGGTCTCCCAGGCTTCCACTTTGCTGGCTTCCCGCCTCAGACTGTCCAACCAAATCTGACATTGCATAAAAACTGTCTCTAGCTACACAAGTAGCCAGACACTCTATTAGGTGCAGTCATGATGCAGCAGAGGTCTCGGCCAGGTCTGCTGCCTCTGCATCTGCTTTGTGCAGATATTTCTGGCTTCGCCTACAACCTCTACCAGAGGATTTTAAATCCAAAATCATGGATGCTCCACTGGAGCACAACCTTTTATTTGGGAAAAATTCGGCAGAACTTTTCAAAAGCTTACAAGAGAAAAGCAATGAACTGCAGAACATTAAGCATCTGCTGGTGTCCCCCATCCCTTGATATTACAGGAACTATCCAGCTAAAACTTCTTTTGTCAGAAGGACTTTCTCAGCATCATGTCCTTCCTCCTCTATGCCTTGTAGGGGATCCAGGAGACTGCCCTACTCTCAGCCCCCAGCCAAACAGCCCTTTCCAGACAGAGGGGGCCCCACTTCAGCATTTACTGTCTTGCTCAACTGCCTCTGTCTGCCCATCTTACCCACTGCCTTCCCTTCTGAAAAACCATCACCTCAGATCTTTAGGTTCTTTCCATCATCCAAAAAGGGTATTTTCTGTCTTGGAAGGAAAAAAACAAAACCAAAAAGCATTCCTTTTCCTCCAAAAAATCAGTTTTATCTATTTAATCTCATATTGAAAGAACTCCTGACTCTAGGAACTATAGAATTGGTTCCCTCCAGACAGGAAGGGACAAGGCTTCTATTCCTGTCTATTCTTAGTTCCCAAAAAGGATGGCCCTTGGAGGACAATCCCAGATTTATCCTGTCCGAACCTGTTCCTAAAGGTTCCCTCCTTCAGGATGCTCTCCCTTTAAACTCTTCTACCACTCATTCTACCCCAAGCCTTCTCTTCTTCCTCAGCAGGACAAAGTTTTCCTAGGCTGCAGGTTCAGAACAGACCTGATGAGATCCTTTCTCCCACTGGACAAAGTGCAGTCTCTCTCCACCCATTTTCAAAGCCTACTTTAAGAATCTCATCTCTCTGCAAGACAGTTTCTGCAAGCCCTAGGTCTCATGGCAGCTACTATTCTCATGCTCCCATTAGCCAGGATGCACATGAGAAAATTCCAATGGTACCTAAAGAATGTGTGGTCTCAGAGCCAACATCCACTAGACAAACTTATTCCTCTTCTGCCCTGTTTAAAAACAGAACTAAGGTGGTGGATTCAGCAAATCATACAGAACCAGGGCATTCCTCTTCAACTACCCCAGCACTCAATCCATGCACACAAATGCATCAGACCAAGGGTAGGGGGCAATGTTAAAGGACTTCAGGGTACAACAGCATTGGACCCCTGCCCTGCAAAAGCAACACATCAGTGTCAGAGAAATGACTGCAGTCTTGCTGGTTCAAAAAGCTTTCCTTCCCATCTTGCAACCGGGGCTGCTCTACATTGTGACAGACAACACAACTGCAATGTGGTATCTCAACAAACAAGGAGGGATAAAGGCGTACTAGCTATGCCAGATAACTTTACAAATCTGGGATCTAGTAGCCAAAACCTTTCCTGCAGGCCTCTTACATCCCCTTTCAGGAAAACAAACAAGCGGACCTACTCAGCAGATCATCCTGTCAACAACACGAATGGATGTTGCACAGGGAAACCTTCTTAGACATCATCCACTAGTGGGGCACACCAAGTGGATCTGTTTGCCTCCCCCCAGAACAGACAACTAAATAAATTCTGCACCAGAGGGTCACACTCCACTAGCCTGGAGGGTGAATGCCTTCAGCTTTCCATGGAAGGGAATGTTCCTGTATGCCTTTCCTCCCTTCCCTCTAATACTGATTCTAATTCTGAAGATCAAGAAGGACCAACCAAAAAGCTTGCTGGTGACTCCCTATTGGCCAAGGCAACACTGGTTCCCCCTTCTTCACTCCCTAGCCAAGGGCAATCACCACAAGTTACCCGACAAGGTGGACCTACTCACACAACAAAAGGGGTCTCTCATTCACCCCCAACTGCTTTTGCTGCATCTAATTTTTTGGGTGATCAACTTCTGATCCCTTTCAGACAACATTTCTCAGAGGACGTGCTCTCAATCCGGAGGGAGGCCAGGAAACCAACTACTAGGAAAAAACTATTTGTCTAAATGGCAAAGATTCTCAAAATGGTGTTCCCTTAAGGATTGGGACCCTTTTCAGGCAGATCCCTCACTTGTCCTTAGCTATATAAGCGAGCTCATTAAGGAAGAACTAGCGTATTCTTTATTGAGAGTCCACCTTTTTGCCATTTCACCCTGCTTGCCTTTACAGCCACCACTGCTTTCCAGACTGGACGTTAAACTTTTCCTGAGAGGGGTCTTGCATATTAAACCACCAAGAAAACCCATCATTCCTCCCTGGGACCTCAATTTCATGCTAGAAAACTCACCTTACCTCCTTTTGAGCCAGCCAGGACAGCCTCTCTACAAATGTGCACATGAAAAAACATTCTTTTAGCAGCCATTGCCTCTGCTAGAAGAGTGTCTGAACTACATGGCCTGTCCTCCTTACACCACCTTCCACAATGACAGGGTGACCTTGCGCACAAACCTTTCCTTCATGCCCAAAGTGGTGAATGAACTATACTTAAACCAGTCCATTCACTTACCTACCTTCTTCCCCACTCCAGCTAATACCACAGAGACGATCCTTCATTCCCTACATGTGCACAGACAACTGAGATTCTACTTCGACAAAACTAAGTCCTTCAGAAAATCTGACCAACTCTTAATTTCCTTCCACCCTAGGGCTCTGGGTAACAGTCTCCAAACAAACCATTTCCTGTTGGATCAGGAAATCTATTCTCTTCTGCTACTGACATTATGGCAAACAATTGCCTCAAGGAGTTAGGGCTCACTCCACTAGAGGCATGGCTACCGCCAAAGCCTTTCTTAGAGGGCTGGACACAGCCTTCATCATGAAAGCAGCTACCTGGTCTACAGTTCACACTGTCACAAAACACTACAAGCTAGACCAGGTCTCCAGGGCTAGAGCAGGATTTGCCAGGACAATCCTGCAGGGATTCTTGGAATCCTGTACCTCTGCCCCTTCCCTTCACTCCTAGCTGTGGTACTCTCCTACAGTATGAATACTGCAACATAGGAATAGAAGGACATAGAATAGTTGTGTAAAATCTTATCACAGCTATAGATGTCCTCCGCTTTCATGTTCCAGTATTCCTTCCCACCCTCCATGCCCTCTTTTTTCTATCTCAACTGGCTGGTTTGTCTTTGACCTCTGTATCCACTCCCTACATGCTAATCTGTACAGCCCTTCAGGGACATTTGCTCCTTAGCATTAACTTGTTCTTTTGTACACCTTGTCCTGGGCTTCAAGTTCCGTGCATGTAGATGTCACATTTATGGTCCCTGGTTTATGGCCCTGTGTGTGACGTCCCACACACCTACAAGCAGCTAGGCTTAAGCTTTTGTATAGGAGCCAACGTTAGGTCACCTGAGGTGGTAAATCCCCACAGTATGAATACTGCAAGATGGAAGAGAAGGACATCTGTGGTTATGGTAAGATTTTACACAGCTGTTCTTTCCAGTTCTACCTTGTCTTGAGAAGGAACTTCAATGGTGGATCCAGCAGTTGTCTCTAAACCCAGGGCTCCCTTTTCATCCACCTCTTCACTCTCTAGAGCTGTTCACATACTTCAGATGTGGTATGGGAAACAGCTTTTGGCTTTCTAAAGGTGCAGGGTGTCTGGTCGTCTCCAACAGAAGGAGCACATCCGTGTCAGAGATGAGCCCTTCTGCTGGCTCTTCAAGCTTTTTATCCTCTCTCCTCTCCAGGACCTGTCAAGGTATTTGCAGGCAATACCACAGCGATCTGGTATGTAAACTTAACAGGGGGGAACAAGGTCTTACCTTCTTTGCCAAATGACACTCCTGGTATGGGACCTTGTTGTCCAGCATCAAGTGACTCTTCAGGTAGTTTACATTTCCTTAGGACAAAACATTGTGGCAGACATTCTGAGCAGGTCCTTAACACAATCCCATGAAAGGATGCTTCATAGGGATGTATTTCTGGACATTGTCCACCAGTGGGGTACTCAAGTAGATCTACTTGCCTCCCCACTGAACAGACAACTTGCTCTATTTTGTGCCAGTATCCTAGGTTCTCTGGTGTGGAAGGTGGATGCTCTCTCTCTCATGGAAGGGGATGTTTCTTTATGCTTTCCCTTCCCCTCATTCCAAAAGTCTTGTTCAAAATTCAAGAGGCCGCTCCCAAAATCTTGTTAGTGGCCAAGACAGCTTTGGTTCCCTCTTCTCTATTTTTCCAAGGGCAATCATCACAAGTTACAGGGTGGACCTACTCGCACAAGACAAGGAATCTCACATCCATCCCTACTTGTCCACTCTTCAACTGACACTGTGGGTGGTAGGGTTTTGATGCCAGATTAACACTTTTTTTTGAGGACATGGTTTGCATCCTGCAGGAGGCCAGGAAACCCAATACTAGGAAATCCTACTTACCCAAATGGAAGAGGTTTGCTATTTGGTTTTCTGTTTTGTAATCTAGATCCACTTTCTGTGGATGTTCCTTTCTGCTAAATGCTGAGTTGGTTTATTCTTCTTTTAATGCCTACTTATCAACTATCTCTGCTTGTTTGCCTTTATCTCATACTTTAGCTTTTAGAGTTGAAGCTAAACAATTCCTTAAAGGTGTTCTTCATAGTAGGCCTCTCATGAAGCCTGTTCCTCCTCCCTGGGATCTTAATTGTTTTGGAGACATGGACTCTGGCTCCTTTTGAGCCTGCTCCTTCAGCTTCCTTGCAACATTGCTCTTGGAAGACTGTTCTTTTATTGGCCCTTTTCTAGCCCTTATGGCTTGTTCTCTTTTGGTGTTTCATAAGGACAGGATGTCCTTGCATACTAATCCTTCCTGTATGCCAAAGGTGGTTAATGAGTTGTCAATCAGTCTGATCCTACATTTTTTCCCATCTTCGCAATTTGCCAGCGAGAGGGTGCTGCATACTTTGGATGTGTGTAGACAACTCAGATTTTATTTGGACAAGACTAGGTCTATTAGAAAATCTGATCAGTTGTTTCTTTTCATCCCAGGTCCCTAGGATTAGCTGTATCCATCAAACTATTTCTTTTTTGATCTCTATTGCTATTTCTTTTTATTTTTTTCGTGGTAAGAGCCTTCCTTCATTAAAGGCTCGTTCTACTAGAGCTGAGGTGTCTTCTGGTACTTTTTTCAGGAGTTTGGATAGTAACTCTTCTTGAAGCAGCTACCAAGACTTCTCTGCATATTTTTACCAAGCACTGCAAGTTGAACGGAATCTCCAGAGCTAGAGTTGGTTTTGGTAGGACCATCCTTCATGGCATCCTAGAGAGCACTGCTGGTACTACCTCCTCCCAAGTTTCTTGAGCTTTGGCACTCTCCCATATGTAAAGAATACTGCAACAGTGATGTGGAAGGACATAGTACAGTTGTGTGAAATCTTAACATAACTGTAGATATCTTTCCCTTCACTGTTATAGTATTCACTTCCTCTCCCCTCCACATGGTCCATTTCTCTTCTGGATGTACCAGTTGCCTCTTGGTTTTCCATAGACCGGCATTCCTACTGGTGCTTTTACTTCTGAGGATAGTACGTCCGGACATCTGCTATATGCCCTGTGCTACACGAGGAGTGTACGTGTGACGTACAGTGTGCCGTAAAGCAACCTAAGGATTTGCTATACTGGCCAGATGTCAGTCTGCCCTAGGCAGGGAGTCCCAGATGTAAAGAATACTGCAACAGTGAAGGGAGGGACATCTACTGTTGTGGTAACATTTTATACGACTGTGCTTTTTGTGCTGTCTACATCTGACATTCAAACACTGTTTGTTCCCTCTTGTATGCAGTTCTCTTAGTTTCCTGATCTTAAAAATCTTTTATGCCTGGTATTCAGTATTTTTACCATATATGGTGAACTGAGCCTAACATGCTCAGTTCCCTTACCAGCTTCTTAAAACATAATTTTGTATGACCTCCTTTTTAATGGCACTTTTCAGTATAAATCCTTCTATAGTCATGCCAAATACCCAAGAGACTTCATGCCTTCATCTGCATATAGTGCCCTATAATTAGAAGCTCAATCCATTTTGATTCACTGATTAACCTACCTGACCCAGTCAATAAAAAATATGCATATTTACTTATCCTGTGTGAGTCAACATCCTTAATCTGCTATGCAGCATACATGCCATTACTCATTTATGCACACTTGTGCATGATTGAACTGTTCCTATTTAATTTATTGATTTGTTTGCTTTTTTTGACTAGGTGAATCCCTGCTGTGCTTGTCCTTTTTCATGGGAGACGCAAGATATTTGTACTGCTCAGAGAAATATAGCCGGGATGTATATAATCTATACTTGTGAAAATAAGTTTGAAGTCTGTGGTTTGCTGCGGCATTTGTAATGCTTGAGGATCTCTATTGCAGCTTATGAGGATTGAAAATTGTGGAATAATTGCCCCAGCAGATTCAAACTACACTTTAGTTGAGAAATCATGCGTGTATAATGCTGTAGATCCAGCACCCAGGGCTGCTGCTATGGGGCCAGTCCTTGGGAGAGACTAATGGCTAAAGACCCAGTCCTATTAATGCACATAATACAGTGCTTCCCTGCATACAGAGCAGGTCTTTAGAACCAAGGAATAGTGTATTTAAGGAGTTACAGGATAAAGGGAAGAGTATGGAGTCTACTGCACATGATGATCTTTAGTAGTCAGTGTTGCAGTGCTTAAAAATTCCTGCCTGAATAATAGAACCTTTCACCATCCCTCTGCCAGCAGATGTCTGCTGCTGTCCAGAGTCAGGACTCAGGGTATAACGAGGGCATCAGCCAGCACCATCTTCAGTGCTTTCTTGTTTTGTAGTCAGATACCCCACAATGCATTACTTAGCATTGTCAGTCACCTTGA
The DNA here is from genome assembly GCF_019279795.1 of Protopterus annectens. Classification (NCBI taxonomy): domain Eukaryota; kingdom Metazoa; phylum Chordata; order Ceratodontiformes; family Protopteridae; genus Protopterus; species Protopterus annectens. The sequence continues at coordinate 25,115,276 of NC_056728.1, read as the reverse complement.
AATAATACAGCATTAAGGAATCCTCAGATACCCCATTGGGAGCATTAGTTCAACACCAGGCCAGCGTTGATTGGGTTGTAAGCTGCTGAGTTGGCTATGGCTTCTGATGCTTGAGTTCTGCTGGCTTAGGATGAGTGTGTCATCCCTTTAGTTATTGTTAGGGAAGATGTTCCTGTGAACCTGATTGAGGTTGCAGCCGCCTACCCACAGCCTGAGGCCTTTGCTTTCCCCTAAAACTTGGGTTCCAAATCAAAGAGGCACCCAGCCCTTGCTGTCAAAGCCTACTGCCTCATTCCAAGTCTTTTCACAGGACTTGGTCCAGCTAGCCCAGGATATCTTGGACTTAATGAGGACCAGGCAACCCACCTGCAAAAGGATTCTATGCCAGGAATGTCCCCTGGGAAAAGAAAAAGGCATTTCCCAAGGGAGATTATTTTTCTGAATCAGATGAGGAGGAGGAATTACATCAGACTTGAGACACATTCTGATGATGTCCTATCCTCAGCCTCACCTTCTGAGGCTTTATCCTTTGGAGACGCACATCATAGAATGAAGGAAGTCTTAATTTGTCATTCTTGGGAATTCTCCAAGGCTTAAACTCACTATAGCCAGCTATTAAACCTTCCTACAAGTAGACCTCTGACAATCCTCCTAGTTCATGTTGTCTTGGATGATCCTTGCAACTTGACTCCCTACCCCCTGCTTCTAGGAAACCTGACTACTCCCATAGGATTTGGTGAGTCCCACAAGTCCATCCATTTAGCCACAACTCCTTTTTCCATTTTCGACATGGGATCAGAGTGTCACTTCCAACAGTGATATCATCTAGAGACAATGTTTACACTGCTGGGTGGCTAACCATGCCATGGTAGTTCTTACACACCACACATTCACATACATACCACACATTCACACTCACCTTTGGCCAGTTTACTGGGAGGTCCCACAAATGCCTCTATAAAAAACATAGTGTGGATTCAACAGTGGTATCCACAAAATCATCCAAGGAAACCAGTGGCCCTACATCCAAGAACCACATACCAGATGATAGAGACAGCAGATTGCTTGACATATTTTGGCAAGAAAACTTGCATTTCTGCCACCCTGGCAGTGAGGGCTCTTAGCTGGTTCCATATGCGCAGATATTTTGAGTCACTACAGGAACAGTCTCAACTGTGGATATGCTTTACATGCATCATTTAAGATAGGTCTACTGAGCAAAAGGTGGTCACAAAACTAATCAACCTGCCAAATGTGAGCTAAGAATTACTGCACTCTTTGTATGTGCAATGACAACACACAGCTTAGAAGTGAATGACATGATGGTAAGGACATGGCTGGACATCCTGTGTATCCAAGAGGCAAGATGGACAGTTCAGCAAAAGCCACTTGGGTTGGGTTCCAGAGTCTACTACCCAGGAGAGGACAGGCTAGAAATGGTGTGGGAATTGTGGTGAGGGAGAGGCTTCAGAAGATGGTGAGGGATGTCATCAAACTTAGTGATAGACTCATGGCAATCATACTAGTACCAGTATTCAAAAACAAAAGGGACATTCACCATTGTGGGCAGTATAGCAGTATCAAACTCCTATCTCACTGAATGAAAGTTCTGGAGATGGGAGATGAGCAGTTTGAATTCCAATTAGGATGCAGCACAACTGACCCGATGTTTACAGCGCAATAGTCAAGAAGCTAGAGATGAGGAAAGAGTCTAATTGGACATTCCTAGACTTGGCGAAAGCATATGACAAGGTCCCAGGAAAGCTGATTTGGACAGTCCTTGGGCAGAACTGAAAATGCCAGGAAGCAATGGAGAAATGCAAAAACCTCCTGAAAAGGGGGTGGATCAGAATATGGAGATAAGTATCCTTGAGATCCAGAGACAGTTTAGATGAGAAAGATCTACAGTAGGTCTCCAGGTACCCTCTTTTCTGAGTCTAGAAACATTGGTAGAATTACTGCAAGCTATCTACAAAGACCCAATGACTTAAGTATGAACAAGTGTTTGGACTCCAAGGGAGATTCCCAGTGAGAGTGGATGTACATCATGTTCAGCTCTGAGCCCACTGATGTCATACTGTTGATGAATTACATTAGTAAACAGGTTGAAGGGGACAGATCAACAAAACTGCTGCATGCAATGTGACATTACAGGCAAAACTCTGAGCAAGAATTTTAGCGTAATATAGGGTAATGGGATGCAAAACTGAAGGTACATGATGAAACTGAATACAGATAAGACATTTGTGATGGCAGCAAATGGGGGAATCAGAAGATGAGAATTGAGATAGGATTGAGGATTGAGAATTGAGATAGGGAAAATAGTGGAAGAGGTTCAAGTAGCTGAGAGGGGAAGTCTGAATTAGTAGGTCAAAGCTAGAATCAGAGGGGCTGCAACCAATTGGCACAAAGTGTCAGATAATGTATGACACAAGAATTCCATAGAATCTAAAAAGCAATGAGTATGAAACAGTGGTTCGATCAGTACTACTGCATGGTACAGTAACCTGGGCAGTAATGGCAGAACAGTTAAGGATGCTAGAGGTGATGCATGTGCCTGAAACATGGTAAGAATCTCTTGGGACAGGTGAAGAAGCAGAAGCCAAAGTAGCTCCAACTGCAGAAAAGGTAAAAGAGCAGACTGTGGTAGTTCAAGCACGTGCTGAAAAGCAGAGGACAGTCTAGTGAAGATTATTTGAGAGAGACAGGAGGAAGGCAAGAGGAAATTAGGGCATCCAGCAAAGAGGTGTTTGGATTGTATGAGGGAAGACTCGTGAAGGTCAGGCATACCTGTTTGAAGGTAAGTGTGTGGCATTGAATAGAGCAAGATGGTGACTGTTTATGTGACACCCAAACCCCATGCAGAAAATGGGAAAGGGGGGTTTGATGATGATGCAATGTGTCCATTAAATTATAAGGAAGGGAAATGCCATCCCAATATGAAAAGCTCCAGCCTTTCTAGGGATTCCCTTCCCACCAAAACCACAAGAGAAACTTATTCTTCCCATTCTGAAATAATTACTACTACAAATATCCATTCTAAGAGTGCCGCCAGAAGAGGAAGGCACAGGGTTATACTACCACCTTTTCATAGTCCCTAGGAAAGAATTACCTGGAGGCTTGTCCTTAAAGACTGAACACGTTTCTGGTAATACCAAAATTCAAGATGTTTACCTTTAAGAGATTGCTGCTCCTTATTATTCTCAGGGGCATAGATGGTCACTCTAGCTTTGGAAACCTATCTGCATGTTGCTATTTCCTGGTAACACAAAGAATTCCTACAATTTCAAGCAGGGGGGATTGCATTACTGTGAAGGGCCCACACAGCTTGCCCAGATTTTTAAATGCCTGGACCATCTCACTCCTGTGTACAATAAAATGACAGATGCTATATTAAGGGATTGCATCTTGCTAACAGTTTTTGAAATATTTGTAAATCATGCTGGAAACATGCTTTAAGGCAGACCTTGCTCACTGAACTTTGTTTACCAGCTCACAGAGTCAAATAAGCAGAACTATCACAAGTCTGTAGTCCGCTAAGGGATAACTGTTCTAGAAGAGGAATGCAGAGGTACTAAAAGTAAAAACAACACATGATTATATGACAGTAGCACTGAAAATAAAAAAACAGGCATGATACAAGTCTTGTTTACAACTTAGGAAATGATTTGTAATTTCTAAAATTCCCATCAGTTCAAAACTGTCATGACCTTGTTGAGCTTGTAGATCTGATGTCAGTTTTCATTTTATCCTCGCATATGGGTTCAGATCCGAACCCTCTGATCTGACAGCCGTTGCAATAGCTCATGGCAAACAAAAAGATGTCAAGCACCCTCCCTTACCTATAATGCCTCTCTCCCAATAACCTTGAATCTCGTTTGCTGCGATGTGGTCAATCCTTACAGCTCCTGAGCAGTACAGTTTTCTTGTATCACAGTTTGTCATATTTTTTGCCATTTGTCTCTAAGTTGTTTCTCTCCTGATTCTTGTTGGAATTTTACTAAAATTTTATGCAGTAAAACTTTCTTTACTGTTTCCCTTCCTGCCCCTGTCCTTCACTTATTGTTATATTCTTTAAAAAATAGTACTAGTATTAGTGTTTTCTCTTACAGTTCTTGAAATAAGTTTCTGGTTGCAGTTGCTGTCTCGATGTCATTCTTGTTCTTGGCCTTGTTAATCGTGCTCTGCCTCACATTACAACAGAAAAAACAGAGGGGCTGGCTGGCTTCAAAAAATGTTCCAAGTGCAGTCACAAAATTCCACTAAGTGACTCGCACAGTATGTGTGTTTACTGCCTTAGTCCGTCCCACCTTCAGGAGGATTGAGACATTTGCAAAGCATTTAATCACATAGCTCTACTAGAATAAATTGATTTTAAAAGGCATGTTGCCCTTCTCGTTTGGGGAAGACATTTCTGGCATAGACAAAAAATCTGATTCTTCCTCCAAATTTGGACACTCCAGCCCAGCTGCCTCCCTGTCCCGCAGAAGTTCGGACAGAGGAAGGATAAGACTTTTGTTAGCTCCAAAGGTTTCAACAGAGCCACCTCCAAAACTTGCTAAATACTCTGATCCAAAGGAAGTTTCTTCATATCCCAGTACTTCGAGGAAGACTCCTTCAGATATGACAGGTTTGGATATGAATCTCTCTAAGGATAGGTTACAATGGTCATTGTTGGATTTGATGGGAAGTCCATTTAAGCCAATTTTGCCCAAGACTCTGTATTCACCCTCTAAAGACCATCCAGGGTTCCATCACCATCTTGGACAGACCTTGATCTCTCTTGGAGTCCTTGACTTGTTCCACTAGAAGCCTTACAGAACGTTATGTGAAGAGGATGGTCAAGAATATTCTCTGAGTGCAAGGCATTGCAAGGCCCCCTATGGCTCCTTACCCCCAAGGGTTAGGAGTTCCAAATCTTGTCATTACTGCTTCATGTTCCTCCTCTGGTTGTCAAATCCAATCTGCCTGATTTTGGCAATGCAGGAGCCGAGGATCATCCTTCCTCAGCTCCGATTCCTGCTCTGAGTTCCTCTGCTCAATCAGACCCAGGGACCTCTCGAGGTCATGGCAACCTGGTGGAGCCAAGAGGGTGGGTTCCATGACAAAGTTCTCAGAGCCTCCCCTCCGCCGTCTTGGAGTTTTGACCCAGATCAGATTGGCCCCATCTTTGGCTGCAAAACTGCTATCACCTGAATTTGGTGGAACCAAGACCAGAGAACATCTTTTGGGTCGAGATTCCTTCATTTCTTGGGAGCCATCAACTTTTGAGGCTCTAGAGAGAGCTGTGTCTGCTTTGGCAGTTCCAACAGAGTCTGCCCAATTGGATCTGCAGTTCTTCACCTTGCAGATATTTCCCCAGGTGTCTCTGCCAGACCTCCTACAGGGGCATTGGGTCCATAAGCCATAGGCTAACCATCAGAGGTCCTCCTCCTTCTCCAATACATCCCCGTAACAACTCATGGAGGAGGTTCCTTGGAAGAGGAGGTGGAAGAGGAAGCACATGGATTCCATGGAAACATCCATCACTAAAGACACTGACCTCAATGAAGATGAGGGAGCCACTCGGTCACCCTGGGATATTTCTTTTGTGGGCATCCTTGAGATCTTGAAATAGAGGGGTAGCTGGAAGTCCAGCAATCCATCAACTGAGGAATCTGTGTACCTGGTGGCTTTTGGATCCCACCCATTTACCCTCCTGGGTGACCTTGCCCACTGATGAGCTCATTGAGTTGATTTCTCAGCAGGCATGGGAGGCTCCAGACTACATTGAAACAGCTCCCTGCAGACCAAATAAAATAGTGCCTGAAGATAAGTTTTGGTCAAGAGGTATTCTAGTAGATGCTATGGTCATTGTGGCAGCTACAAAGAAAACTTGCTGAGGAAAGTTCTACTGTCCATCCTCCTAATAAGGATTCTAGGATGATAGATGTGGAAAGCATCTGTTTTTTTCAGCAACCTTTGCCCTGAGGATCTGATCAAGGAGCTCACAGATGCCCTTTCAGGAGCCATGTCTGAAGAGGTACAAGCTTCTGTTACCTCACAGCTGGCCACCCTACATTCCATTGCAAACTCCTCCATGAGGCTTATTTCGCATGCAGCCAAAGGGGCAAGTATAGCTGCGAGCTCAGGTATTTCTATGAGGAGGCAGGCCTGGATGCACTTGTGTAACTTTGCAGAGCCATTTAAATTTTCATTTTTTCAATGCGTCATTTGATGACACTTCCCTGTTTGGCCCAGAGGTTAGAGATGCTTCGTCCAGGTGCAAGAAAGATGGAAAGACCCTTTCTGCTGTGGACATTCATTTTTCCACTCCCCAGAGAACATATTAAAAAAATCAGAGGAGCAGTGGAAAAATGTAGTTCAGAAACTCTCAAGGGTTTTTTCATCAAGCATGTAGTGAAGGTTCCCCCTGAGGCAGAGGAGGGAGCAATGATGGAAGATGCCGCCTTCATGGCAGTGGAGCTCAGCATAATCAAGGGTCCAGAGATGCATTCTTTGGCAGACCTTTTCAGTTCAAAACTAAGAAACAAAATCCACGCCCAGTCTGCACACGAACAAAACGAACTTTTAATTTAAGCGCTTTTCGGCACACAATAGATAGCCTTCATTAGAATACAGAATAGGAATAGTTTCAACATATTTTATATGCAAAAAGGCGCCATAATTAATCAATTAAATAATTAATCTTTCCAAAGGCACAATTTTTAAAGACAAAGGGTATGATACTAAAACGGATGTGCTGTTAAAACTAAGTAAATAGATCATTATAAAAATACTTAATAAACTTTCAACAATTTTAACCTAATCAAACTTCTAGTTACCTAATTAATACAATTATAAATTCAATTATACACAGTAACAAAAAACAAATAAAAAATATCTCAAAAATGTACTAATTAAAGTACTAATAATATAAATTTAAATTCATAAATAAACTAAGATAAAAAATGAAAAATAAAGATAAAAACTAAATATTTATGTCATATTTCCAAGGCACTTCAAAAGGGTGAACTGGCTCCCTAATTCTAAACATCTGTTTATTATATTTATTCAGTTACTTTTATGTTGATAATCTAGGACTGGTTTAAGTTACTTCAATGCATTATTAATGTTAGTTACCTCACCAAACTTCTCAATTTTAATAAAACACCTATTGATAAAGCTTCGTTAAGGCCTGGATAGTTACTGGCATTTAATTTAATTTGCCATTTCAGTTCTAACTCCAAAAGTTTCAGTGAATATGGACCACCTCTAGGGTTATTGTATAGTCTATCTATGATCAAAAATTTAAACACATGGTCAGGGAAACACATAATATGCTTGGCCAATGCATTGTCAACCTTCTTGTGGGTAACAGCATAGGTATGTTCATAAATCCTATCTCTGAGTCTACGCTCAGTTTTACCCACATAGAAGGCAGCACAAAAAGAGCATTTGGCCAAATAGAGATGATACCTTTTGAATTACAATTATATTTATCCCGTAATTTATAAGAAACATTACCCAATGTAAATGTATTACTAACAAGTACATGTTTGCACATACTACAAGATTCACATTTAAACATCCCAGTTGACTTCCTCAACAAGTCAGGTTGAAATTTTAAAGAGTCCTTCAAGTTTAAACCACGCCTAAATGTCACCATAGGTTTGTGACCTATTTTATTTATTAGGGATATATTATTTTTAAACAAATTCCAATTTTTATTCAGTATGTTAATACATGCTGGGCTCAATTTAACATAGGTTGTGGCAAACAAAATGACTCTGTTTCTATCAGTCTTAAAGATGTTAAGTGGATTTTCAGAATTTAAATCGATGTTATGACCAGAGTCAGACAATTGGCCAGATTGAACATCATTTAAAGAGTCCAAATTATGACTTAATTGAACTTCATTTATATCTTCACTACCCAAGTTGTCAATTAAGCTGTTAGGGCCTAGAGTTTGTATAGCCAATAAAGGCCTAAAATAATTGTTTTTTCTCTTGGATTTAACCTCGGCTATCATTTCGTCAATGAGCTCAACCGGGTACTCTCTCTTTAAGAAAGCTGTTTTTAAAAAAAGACATTCTTCTTTAAACTCATCCTTGAAAGTGACAATCCGGGCCGCTCTGACTAATTGCCCTTTAATAACAGCCTTCTTTTGGTGAAAAGGATGACAACTTGAGTAGTGGAGAAAGGTATTAGAATATGTTTTTTTATAGACTCTTGAAGTGTAACTATTTAATTCTAAATTTAATTTAATTCTAAATTTTTAGATAACATTATATCAAGGTATGGTATAGTACAATTATCAAAAGTATAAGTAAACTCCAAGAACTCTAGACTTGTTGAAAAAGTCAACTAGGGAGGCAGCTGATTGTTCATTACCTCTAACCAGCATAAAAATGTCGTCCAGGAATCTAGTGTAGAATACAACTGATTCCTGGTACAAATTTGATTTAAAAACCAAATCTGATTCCCAAAAGGCCATTACTAGGTTTGCTACACTAGCTCCACACGGTGAGCCCATAGCAATTCCTACTTTCCGTTTATAAAACAATGAGTCAAACATGAAAAAATTATAGGATAGAACCAGATCTAATAGTTCAGACACTAAATAGATTTCTTTTTTCAGAAGCTGGTGTTTATACATCATAAGTGTGACCCATTCTATAGCAGTGTCGTGAGGAATACAGGTATATAAATCCTTTACATCCACTGTTAAGAAGTTAAAGCCTCTATCAAATTTAAGTTTATTAATTTGGCTTAAAAAAGACCAGGAATCTTTACAGATTTGCTTTTCCTGAACAACTATTTTTTGTAATGTGACATCTATTACTTTAGCACAAACATGCAATGGTGATCCTCTACCATCCACCAATGGTCTCATGGGGGGCTCATATAAATCTTTATGGATCTTTGGGATCCAGAAAAAACTTGGGTAAATAGGAAAAGAAGTAGATAAATAGTTCAATAATTCACTATCAATGTGTCCCTCAATAAACAAATCGTTAATACATGATTTGACCAAGCTATAAGCAGAGTTTACCTCTGACCTAGAACTTGTTGCATAAGAATCACTGTTGAGCAAAATGCTCATTCTATGATTATAGTCATCAATATCGAAAACAACCATACCACCCCCCTTATCTGGTTTACATAATCTGATTTTTTGTGAATGGACGAATTTAATTAAGTCCAATTCTTCAAGATTACTAGGAACTTTCCTTCTTCTATTAGCCAGAAATCTAAAATCTAACTCACAAACATTTTCAAATGTTTGTATAATGGGGTGGAGTGGTGGGTTGTAAATACTAGGTATATTATACTCATGTAAAGAGCCTGTATTATTAATATTGCCAAATAAATATTGAAAATTTAATTTTCTAGTGTATTTCTTAAGGTCCATAACCACTGATGTAATATTAAAATTAGTATAGGGAATATATGTTAGCCCTTTTGATAATAAGTCTACAAGGTCTTGAGACAATGGACAAGAAGAAAAGTTATATACTTTGAAATCTTTATTTTTATTAAGCATTATAATAGGTTTTAATAGCTCAACAGAAATATCTAAATCATCTAACAAGCCCACTGGATCTTCCAAAGAAACAATATTCAAATTTACTTCATGTGTATCGAAGGAGGGGGAGACTGGCTGACTGAAAAATTCACTACTTCCAGTTACCTCCTCTATTGAAAATTTTTAGATCTTGTGTTGAATTTATGTGCTGTTCTTTGTTGTTTTGGTCTTGCCCCATTAAATCCTGGATTAGGCATTACACTGGGGGCTGCCACAAAGTTACAATTATGTCTTTGGTTAAAGTTATAACTATTCTTAGCACTATTCTGAAGTCTTTCACTTCTCCTAAGAGTAGGAAATTCAGTTTCATCATCCAGAAAATTACTGTCAAAATCATCATTATTAACAGTTTGGCCATTACACACACCATTTTCACAATTCATACATTAATTTGGCACACAAGCATTACAAGCAATATTAGCGGTGTTGACAGTAGATGGTCGTTGCCAAGCCTGGGCTGGGGAAGGCACAGGATACGCAGTGCCTTCCTTATATGCTTTAATGTCTCTCTCCAGTTTCTTGGACTTATTAGCTTGAAATTTAAGTAAATGCTTATCAATACTTGAAATAGATCTAGAGTAATCAAACTTACATCTGAAGAACTCTGAGTGGCTAGTAACCTGCTTGTCCAAGTCCAATACTGTTTCAGTTAATTCAGTCACAAAAATTGAGTAATGTTTGATCATAAGGTTGAGTAATTCTACGCCTTGTTGCTCAAACAGTTGTAGAAGTTCTTTGTGAAAGGGGGACTGATTAACCAGTCCAATAGGGTATTGCATTCTACGCAAACCTTTTGGTATAATGTTAACATTAAGACATTCTTTAAAATAGGCAATTTCCAACTGTGTCTTTTTGAGTATTAACAGTGAATTGTCTAAAGATTTTAAGTTACTTACAATGTCCGGCACATTTGCTGTGGCTTGGTTACAAACTCCGTTTACTGTGCTAGGACGAATTTGTCCTGTTGAATTATTTCCAAAAACAAAGCAGTCTTTAATAATAGCTGCAAGATTAGGTGAATTCCTGTTTAGCCCGGGTAAATTGTATTCACCACTCAAGTTAATAGTTGAATTGTTAATTGGTATAGCACAAGGTTGAGACACAGCGTTTAAACATCTTTGCGGCGCTGTGTCTTTGTGGTTACTCACTTGTGCAATAAAGGCTGGTAACCTTTGCCCTGGAGGTGGCATACTGACATCGTCGACGTTAGAATTAGAACTGGAACCAGATTGTTTGTTATGTACACAATTAATGCCATTCCCGTTAACAGAAGAAGTTTTAACCTCCATAAATTCTTTGAACAAACATTGATTAGAATCGACGTGATCCAATCGCTTACACGGTGCATCTATTTTACCCAAAAGAAGACCAAAATTGATAGTGTCAGAGTCCGATATAGTAGTAGTAGTTGTTGGCAGTTTACCCAATGCATTGGTTTCATTCAATTGACAACCTGGCATGTTCGAGCAGACAGCTAGAAGTGGATCGGAAGCCATAAAACTAAGAAAACGAAAAATCCACAAAAACAATCCAAAACTAAGAAAATCCACGTCCAGTCTGCACACGAACAAAACAAACTTTTAATTTAAGCGCTTTTCGGCACACAATAGATAGCCTTCATCAGAATACAGAATAGGAATAGTTTCAACATATTTTATATGCAAAAAGGCGCCATAATTAATCAATTAAATAATTAAATAATTAATTAATTAATCTTTCCAAAGGCACAATTTTTAAAGACAAAGGGTATGATACTAAAACGGATGCACTGTTAAAACTAAGTAAATAGATCACTATAAAAATACTTAATAAACTTTCAACAATTTTAACCTAATCAAACTTCTAGTTACCTAATTAATACAATTATAAATTCAATTATACACAGTAACAAAAAACAAAAAATATCTCAAAAATGTACTAATTAAAGTACTAATCATATACATTTAAATTCATAAATAAGCGAAGATAAAAAATGAAAAATAAAGATAAAAACTAAATATTTATGTCATATTTCCAAGGCACTTCAAAAGGGTGAACTGGCTCCCTAATTCTAAACATCTGTTTATTATATTTATTCAGTTACTTTTATGTTGATAATCTAGGACTGGTTTAAGTTACTTCAATACATTATTAATGAGGCAGAGGAGGGAGCAATGATGGAAGATGCCGCCTTCATGGCAGTGGAGCTCAGCATAATCAAGGGTCCAGAGATGCATTCTTTGGCAGACCTTTTCAGTTATCCTGAACGGATGGCAGATTACTCTTTGGAGGCAATCGGGGGTCAACTATCCCTGCACCAGAGAGCCTGGCTGGAAATAAAAGACAAATGGGTGGAGAGGATACTATATACCCTTTTCTGGCCCACCACCCCAAAACAAAAAACTCCCCGAAGTTACATCCAAACAGAGCAAGCAGCCATACAGATACAAAAGCTGCTGGACAAGAGCGTTATCCAAGAAGTCCCACTACACCAGAGAGGATCCAGTTCTTAAGGTTCTTTTTGATAACGAAAAAGACAGGTGACTGGGAGACCAGTACTGGATCTCAGCATATTAAACAAATCAGTTCAGCAGAGCAAGTTTCAGATGGTCACAGGTCGGTTTACCCTCCTCCCATTCTTGGGAAAAGAGGATTGGATGTGCTCTTTAGACCTTCAGGATGCATACTACCATATCAAGATGGACAGACAATGCAGAAGACATTTGCTGTTCTGGCTGGAAGCATGTCACTATCAGTTCAGTGTACTGCCATTTGGCCTTACTACAGCCCCAGTGTGTACACCAAATGTATTGCAGTGGTAGCAGCTCACTGGAGACAGCAAGGATTCTGCGTGTTTACGTATCTAGACAACTGTCTCACCACCACCCCAACCAGGCATCTACTACTATAAGCAAAAGACACGGTTCTTCAAACTTGCTCTTTAAGTATCACAGTAAATTATGAAAAGTCAAACTCCACTCAAGAATTGGACTTCATAAGAGTAAACATAAACACAATCAAGATGGTAGCATACCTTCCATCATCAAGAGTGATGACTATAAGAGATCAAGTCAGAAAGTTAGTGCATAATTCAAGGGTATTTGCTCGAACAGTACTTTCAGGCCTTACATTTTTTGGTAGCAGCAGTAATACTGGTTTGAATAGCAAGATTCATGTGGGAGTATTATAGTGGCTTCTTGTAGTATAATGGTCCATCATCGACCCATGTCAGCCACGATAAGGATTATGAACACTTGTAAGACTGATATGTCTTGGTAGATTCACTCAGAATAGTTTACTCAAGGTCGTTCCTTTCTCCCCCTGCTTCCCAGATAGGATTGGGAGGCACTATCTGTGAAGAGCAGTCCAAGGCACATGTTCTACTCAAGAGGCCAAGTCACACACAAACTTCTTGGAGATGAGAGCAGTGCTACTAGTGTTGCAAGCCTTTCAGAATGCTCTCCCTTGTGGGATGATTGCGATTCATTTGGACATGAAGTCGATGGTCTGGTACATCAACAAGCAAGGGGAACCAGATCATATCCCTTATTTTGGGAGGCACTCAGAGTGTGGCAGTGGGTGATGTTGTCCAACCACTTTCTGGTAGCGACACATATTCTGGGAAAGTCCAACTTGATTGCAGACAAGTTGAGCAAGTCGATTATTATGCTTCATGAGTGATCTCTCAATTAGAAAGTGGCGGAGGACATATTCCACAAGTGGGGCCAACCTTGCTGCTACCTTTTTATGTTCTCTCTCAACAACAAATGCTGCAGCTACTTTGCCCTGATCCCCCCAAGAGGGGAATCCCCGAGGGAATTCTGTCACTCACAGTTGGCCTTCTGGTCTGTTATATGCCTTTCCCCCCAACCCCATTAATCCCCAAATTTCTTCAGAAAGTGAACTGGCCGAAGAGAGAAGTAATCCTCATTGCCCCATATTGGCCTTGACAAATCCGGTTTCCTTTTGCATCGCCTATGGAAGAAGCCATGGATTCTGGATCTATTTCTAGACCTCCTGTTGCATCTGACAGGAATGCCTCATCCGAATATTCACAGTCTCAAACTGACAGCTTGGTAGCTTCAATTCTGCTGATAGCCAGACAACCTCTGCTGTCTTCTCCAGTGCATCATATCCTCCAATAGACCATCTACACAAACGATGTGTAACAGTAAATGGAGGAGATTCATACATTGGTCTCAACAGAAGGCTGTAGATCCTTTTTAAGCTCCCATCTATGCTATTCTAGAATTTTTGGGAAAGCTTTTTAATGAGGGAGCAGCTTATTCTACAATAAAAGTGCAGCTAGCTGCAATCTCTGACTTTCACATTGGATTTGTTGGTTCCTTCTTTGCATCACATAAGTTATGCAAGACTTTCTTGAGAGGGAACTCTTGTACTTAATATCCCATATAAGGATCCTTGGGACTTAAATCTGATAAAAACAACACAGCCCCCCATTTGAACCAGTGGCTACCTGTAAGATTAAATTTCTTTCTTGGAAAACTATCTTCTTTAGTAGCCATCACATCTGCAAGGAGAATTTCTGAGATTCAGGCTTCGTCTTCCCAATTGCCATATTTCATCTTTCACAAAGACAAGGGTCACTTATGTACTAATCCTTCATTCTTACCAACAGTAGTTTCAGAAAATACTTATCGACCAATCCATTAATCTGCCAGTTTTCTTCCCAAACTTCACTAATAAAGATGAATATATGCTGCATTTGCTACATGTTCATAGACAACTCTGTTATCCCTTCACAGAACAAAGGACATAAGAAAACAGTCAGTTGTTTGTTTCCTTCTCAGAAAATAGATTGGGCCTTCCAGTTACCAAGGTGACTAGCTAAATGGTTTGCAGACTGCATCTCCGTATATTTACAAGAGTCTAGACTTACCGCTCCTGAAACCTATTGGAGCTTACTCTACTAGAGCAGTGGCTACCTCTTCCATTTTTCAGTCTAGAGCATCCATGGATGAGATCTGCACAGCAGGAACCTAGGCTACCCCTCTTAACTTTATTACTCATTACAAGCTAGATTTGATCTGTAGGGGTAGGGCCTCCTTTGGTTCAATGGGTTTGAAGAGTATCCTTCTATAAGGCCATCCAGGAAAAAGGTATCTGGGGACTCTGCCCCATATGTGAGAATAAAATGAAAATTGACAGCATCAGATAAAATAGCTATGTACTCACCATAATGTTCCAGCTGCGTTTCCCATTTTTATTTTTTTCCTCACAAACCTGCCTTTGTCCCCCTGCCCTTTTTTGGCTTCTAGATGAGCCAGTTGATTTGAATTTGTTTATTGGCTATTATGAAAGCCAGAAATGGTCTTACCCTTATTTGAGTTAATGTCCTACTCTATTATTTTGTATGATTATAGGCAAACAAGATCTGAGGTTATTGGGAGAGGGACATTATGGGGTAAGGGAGGGTGTTCAAGAGCTTTTTGGTTGCCACAAGTTATTGCAATGGCCGAGTTGGATCCAAGGCCTGGGATCCTAACCCATATGTGAGAAAAAAATGAAAAAGGACAACACAGATGGAATGTTATGGTGAGTACATATAGTGGATAAAAAAAGTTTACACACCCCTGTTAAAATGCCAGTTTTTTGTGATAAAAAATGAGATCACAATAAATCATTTCAAAACTTTTCCCACCTATAACCTGTACAATACAAATAAAAAACAGATCTGTTAAGGGAAAAAATATAAATATAAAAAAAAATGTACAATAACCTGGTTGCATACGTGTGCACACCCTTAAGCTAATAGTTTGTTGATTTAATTACAGCATTCAGTCTACTTGGGTACACACCTGCCATCAATTAGAGACTCTGATTAACCCTAAATAAAGTTCAGCTGTCCTAGAAGGATTTTCCTGGTATTTACTCAGTTGCCTGCTACAGCAAAGGCCATGGTTCACAGAGAGCTTACAAAGCATCAAAGGGATTTCATTGTAGAAAGGTATCAGTCAGGAGAAGGGTACAAAAAAATTTCCACAGCATTGGATATACCATGGAACACAGTGAAGACAGACATCAAAAAGTAGAGAAAGTATGGGACAACAGTGACATTGCAAAGAACTAGACATCCCTCCAAAACTGATGAAAAGACCAGATGAAAACTGGTCGGGGGGCTGCCAAGAAGACCCACAGCAACACTGAAGGAGCTGCAGGAATTTCTGCAGGTACTGGTTGTGTATTACATATGATAACAATCTCTCATATTCTCCATATGTCTGGACTGTTGGGTAGGGTTGCAAGACAGAACCTTTTTCTTACACAGAAAAACATCCAGGCCCGGCTAAAGTTTGCAGAACAATACATAGTCTCCCAAAAGCATGTGGGAAAATGTGTTAAGGTCTGATGACACCAAGGTTGAACTTTTTAGCCACAATTCCAAAAGGTACATTTGGTGCAAAAACAACACTTCGCATCACTAAAAGAATACCATCCCCCACAGTGAATCATGGTGGTGGCAGTATCATGCTTTGGGGTTGCTTTTCTTCAGCTGGAACTGGGGCTTTTCGTCAAGGTGGAGGGAATTATGAACAGTTCCAAATACCAGTCACTTCTAGCCCAAAAAATTCAGGCTTCTTCTACAAAGATGAAGAGGAATTTCACCTTTCAGCACAACAATGACCCCAAGTATTCATCCAAATCAACAAAAGAATGGCTTCACCAAAAAAAAATTAAGGTTTTGGAATGGCCAAGCCAGAGCACAGACCTAAATCCAGTAGAAAATATGTGGGGTGACCTAAAGAGGGCTGTGCACAAGAGAAGCCCTTGCAATCTGACAGATTTGGAGTGCTTTTGCAAGGAAGAGTGGGCAAATATTGCCAAGTCAAGATGGGCCATGCTGATAGACTCCTGGCCAAGAAGACTGACTGCTGTAATTAAATCAAAAGGTGCTTCAAGAAAGTATTAGTTTAAGGGTGTGCACACTTATGCAACCAGCTTATTGTACATTTTTTGTACCCCCCCCCAACAGATTTGTTTTTCATTTGAATTGTACAGGTTATAGGTCACATTAAAGGTGGGAAAAGTTTTGAAATGATTTATTGTGGTCTCATTTTTTTATATCACAAAAACCTGGCATTTGTAAACTTTATATCTACTGTATTTTTTTTTTACAAGACTATAAAATGTCCACCAGCCAGTAATAGAACTGGACTCACCTGCACAAATCTTGAGCATGGACTTCACATCTTGATGGTAGTGCCTGCATGGACTGGGCATCTTAATGCTAGTGCTTGCATTACATTGATTTGATCAGCATGGCTCTCTGGCATTGACTTCGCTTTTATAATGCACATGCCTGCATTACATTGATTTGATCAGCACAGGTCTCTGCCATGGACGGCATTTTAAAGAAATGCTAGTGCCTGCTTTGTATTGATTTAAATAGATTTGATTTTGATCAACATGGATCTTTGGCATTTAAATGCAAGTGCCTGCATTACACTGATTTGATCAGCATGGCTCTCTGGCATGGACTTCGCTTTTATAATGCATATGCCTGCATTACATTGATTTGATCAGCACAGGTCTCTGCCATGGACTGGGCATTTTAAAGAAATGCTAGTGCCTGCTTTGAATTGATTTAAAATAGATAGAGGGACTCCAAATTCTAACAGTGCAGCTATCATTGAGAAAAGATGATCATTTTTGATGCTTGTAAGTAAAGGATAATTTTGAAAAAAATTGCTTAATCTTGTGCTTTGGTGCCAAAGTGCTTAAAGATTTGCCTTGGTGTCTTTGTCACTTCTTCTAAACAGTATTACCCTCAACCAAGATAGACCATAACACATTGGCAGAGTGAGCAGGGTTCTGATGTATACAGAGAGGATGTCACAACCACCAATGTTTTCTTTAAAAAGAATGTTAGCAAGAAGGAAAATAAGTTGATTAATGTAGTCAATCTAGGTAAAGTTCCTGCAGGACCATGGGGTCAGTGGCACCCCTTTTCTGAAGTATTGAGTAAAGTTCCTCCCCCATACCCTTCTGAGCCCTTACAGTTTCAGCATAAAGCAGATCAAGAAAAGTTGACAAAGGTTTTAGCAGATTTAAAGTTTAAAGATAGGGGAAAAAGTTAAAGCTGGGGCATGTGCAGCCGAATAAATTTTTTATGACCGTTTTTGCAACATACAGTTAGCGAGCTCACACAGCAAGTTAGCACACTACAGAAAATATAAAAAAATGTATGCATCAACATTGCTCAACACAAATGGCTTTAAAAAAGCAAGACAATTTACTTACTATAAAAGTCAAAATAATTCACTAGCATAAGCAAAGAAAATGCCAGAGGGCTTAAAAACCTTCCTTCACAGGCTACAGTGTATGTACTACTTTGTAGACCACATTTTGATTCAACAACATTGGTTGGTAATAGTTATTCATTTTTTGATGAGTGGAAAGACTGTGGCTTGCTAGGTATTCTAATAGATGAGGCACAACCTGCAATTAAAAGGGTGTTGGTGTTACTTTCAGATGCACAAATTATGCTTGCTTAATGTTCCACCCGCACTTAAAGCAGATTATTAATGCAGTTAGACCAACATAGCCTGACTGTTCAAAACAAGTTCTGTTAAGCATAAATATTTTAAAACAGGAATCCTAAAAACCACAGTAGGACCTGCTGTGCCTTGTCAGTGCAATAAAAACCGTAAAAACTGTAATTCACAGTATCGTGAACATTCAACAATATTAACTTCCTAGAGGATATGCTAAAACAAGAAACTGCAAAAGTTGTTGCAGATGATCAAACCTGAACCTGCTGTGAGTTTGCTCAATGTTCTGGGCGTGTGAAAAAAGACTGATCATTCATAACAAATAACTGGATTGTGAAGGACTAAATAATGTTACCCCACTGTTTGCAGTTGCTGTTCCAAACGTCAAAACTGTCATAAAAAATGTCTTCAGTTGCTAAACTGTATCCTTGACTTCACAAATGCCTAAATTCTGCATTCTCATGAGATGGCAGACATACTTTCCATGTGCTACCTTAAGGGTATTTGCACAGTTGCATACCGTGCCACTGACGAGACTTAAACTGCAACTAAATTAATGACATCATCATTACAAGTACACGACCTGATGTGTACATTAATTTGCAGATTTTAATCTCTATTGGAGAGAATAAAATAATTCATTCTTCATGATTACTTCCACAACTATGCTCAAAACTATAAACATCACCCCTACTTGCTATAATTTTTGTGAGCGAATACCCAAAAAATGTGTTCAAAATACTGAAAGACTACTGCTGTATTCTATAAAAGTGTCAGACCTAAAAGTTGCCACATCTCCATGATACGCTTCCTGCAGACCTTAGTTTTATTGAAAAGACAACACCACTGAGAATATTTTTCCTTCAACTGTTTTACATGCCATGGATAATAAATTAACTGCATTTAATGGACTGGGACATTTAGTATGCCATGGCTAACCAATCATTTATGAACTGGAACATGTAAGATTAAACCAAAACTTGTAAAACAGTAAAAATGTTGCAGTTATTCCATGCAAAAAATAATGGTAAAGTGACAAATGTTTATTCATATTGTAAAACTGAGTATTTAAGATTTGTTAGCCACTGCATCAAGGGCGACAAAAGTCTAATGAGTTACTAAAAACTGCGTACTTTGACGTAAAGTACGATTTGCTTAATGCAAGGGATGGCTTGTGAAGGGCATACACAGCTAGCCCAGATTTTTAAATGCCTTGACCACCTCACTCCTGCATACATTGAAATAGGTGCTGTATTAAGGGACTGCATCATGCAAACAGCTTTTGAAATATTTGTAAAACATGCTAGAAACATGCTTTTAAAGAAATGCTAGTGTCTGTGTTGTATTGATTTGAATAGACAGCAGCACTGTTAGAACTTGGAGTCCCTCTATCAGTGAGCAATGATGATCATTTTGATGCTTGTAAGTAAAAGATAATTTTAATAATTTTAAATAAATTGCTTAACCCTATGTGTTCTGTCACTTTTTCTCAACAGTATTACCCTCCAAACCTAGATAATGGACCATAACAATTACTAATTTGAGTGCCTTACCATTGGGCTTGGCTACTGCTTCCAGAGTCTTCACCAATCACTGGCTTTTGCAGAACAGAAGAGGTCCACATTTACCCTTATATGGACAACTGCCTCATTCAGCAAAGCTACCCTCAGAACTCATGACAGCTATGCAGATCACCATGGATTGCTTTCAGAAGGTGGGTCTAACCCTCAACCTCCAAAAATAGCAACTCAAGCCAAGCACCAGGGCTACCTTCCTGGGTCAGTTATAGACTTGTCCTCTGGAAGGAATGCCTTCTGTTAGGCTAAGGTCACTTTCCTTTCAGAATACCTCCGAACCCTGTACTCCAAGCAGTACATTACAAGAAGAAAATTCCTCAAGGCCCTAGGTTACGTGGCTTCTTGCATTGTAATGACCCTCTTGGCAAAATGCCATGAGGACATGGCGGTGATTCCTAAAAACATTTTGGCTCAACATCAGCATCCCTGTAAACCATGGTCCCTCTCCTCCCATGCCCACAAAAGAATGCTCTCTGGTTGGAGGAGAGTGTTTGCAACAATTCTGCAATGCAGTTCTACTTGCCAGAGGCAATACAGATTCTAACATACAGCTGTGACATGGATTTAGGGGCCCATCTAGGACAATTAAAAGTCTGTGGCTATGGAGCAGGCAGCAAGCAAAACAGTTTATCAATTCAAAAGAAATATCAGTCATCCTGGCTGTGAAAGATTTCAAAGACAAACTGCCCCAGACAATATTACAGTCGTGGTGCATAAACAAGCAGGGGGAGCACATTCATACTCCATATGTAGAGGAGCAATGGAACTTTGCCTGGTTGCCCAGCAACTGAAAGTAAGACCCATAGCCTGTTACATCCCTGGCCAAGACAAATCTGCTGTCATACTCTTAGCAGAAGCCTCCTGGACCCCAACCAATGAATCTTGAAAAGGGAAGTCATTCTAGACCTCACACATGGGGAGTAACAGAGAACCTTTCTACTTCACCAGCAAAACAGGCAGCTAAACAAATTCTGGTTGAGACTGCAGTGGGAGAGGATCATGGAGAGCAGGAGCCTTCTCTTTTAAATGGACAGACCTCTTTCTCTATGCCTTTTTACATCAGCACCCCTCATCTCCAGGGTATTGGGTCTATGTTCGGCCAATGAATTGGAATAAAGTGAACCACAAATCAAAAGAAAAACTTTGAACTGGACAATCAGCGAAGTAGAACAACGAAAATAACATTGAATGGCCATAGTCAGACATTGCACACACAACTAAGCAAGGTAGGGGGGCTGCACCTCCCACACCCCCTAACTATATATATCAACTCCAAGATTATACTACATTGAAAAAAAGGGAAAATTTAAAAGGTTCCCCTTCACTTAGCTTGTGTATCACTTTCCTTCCTAGTTGGCTAACTATGGCCATTCAGTGTAGTTTTTTTATGCTGTTCGACTTTGCTAATTGTCCCATTTGAAGTTTTTCTTTCATTGTTTTGTGGTTTCCATTTAATCCAATTCAGGAGCTGAACATAGACCCAGGGTACTGTTAAAGCTGGGGTCAGGTCAAAAATGATGCTTATTGCTTCCTTGTGGCCCAAGAGTTATTGGTTTCCCCTTCTCTAGGTGCCCAACAGGGGGGAAACCAGAACATTTCCATTGCTCATGGGCCTTCTAACACAAAAAGGGTCCGTCACCCAGCCCAATCTGAAGACTTTCACACTAACAGCTTGGAGGACTGGATACTGACTCCATCCACTCACTCTTACTCTCAGGATGTTTTAGCCTTTTTTTTTTGAAAGAGGCTAGAAAACAGCGTGCTAGAAACTCCTGTATAGCTAAATGGAAAAGGTTTTCTATCTGGTGCTAGTCCAGAGGCATTCTTTCTCTTCTCAGACAGAGTTGATTCTGAATGCCAGCAAACATAGTTGTGAGGGCTGTTGAGAAATTGGGGAGTCGGGACTTCTTAAGGTCTATGTCATTGTAGATGTGACTGCTCTGGAACCTCTCATTACCCTTCTTAGTGACCAACAGAGTACCTTGCATGTGGCTTGCCACAAGTGCTGGAAACATCTACATCTGTTTTGAAGGCTGAATTAGGAAAATTGGGGATATACCACCTGTTGCCATTCTCACTGTAACAATCAGGCTGACTGATTTGTAATGCAAACACACTAATTTCAATCCTCTCATGCCATATCTCCATGGACTTTTCACCAGCCATGACAGAGCCACCACAGTCTTCATGATCTTCCAGTGTCTCAACAGCATTCTTTTTCTAGTTTCACCTGGTCCTGTACCCAGTGAAACCTCCCCTGCCATGTGAAGCCTACAAGAGAAACATATAAATGTAAGAGCTTATTTAAAGTTAATATTGAACAGAGCATACACCATGACTCACAAAAGCATGACAGTACAGAAATGTTTGAATGATGTATGTAGCTTCAGGAGTTAAATGTGTAGGCAACTACTATTTTGGAAAGAAGTGGGTGACACCTCTCACCATTCAGATCAGTGCCTTAACAGCAGCTAGTGAAAAATAAATACCACAGTACTACAGAAAAGGGGGAGTTATCTTCAAGGAATTGTGACTTAGCAGAGTTTTAACCAAAGTTCGTGCACAAGGGAGGGCTGCAGTACTTAATCTGTATGGAATAAGCAAAAAACAGTGCATGTGACAGTTGACATAAATTTTTAAAACCTGCTCAAGTTTTAATAGTAATGTCCTGACTGAAGTCTGTTTCAGTATTCAAACTGGATGAGTTTTCACCTCATTATGTATGGCCAGGATACCAAAGCCTAAACCTTCCCAGTGGCATACATCTGTCTTATGACCTCATCTCGCAAGCTTAAGGGTGTATAAATGGAAATGTGAGAGTAAATTCTCAGACTATCTTGCCACCAACCCAAACAGATCTTACATGTCAGTTTGATCTTTGCATGATTGTTTGTACCATAAGACTTCTCAGATTCAGGTAAGTGCTCCATTGGGGGACCTATCTTGTTTAAACTGTTTTGCTGTGATTTGTTAGATGTCAGCTAGGAGTGGTAAGTGCGAGTGCAGTAGATACTCTACAAAGACTTCCATACCCAGTATCTTTTCTGCCTAAGAGCAAAACACAACTACATATCTTTTTCCAGCTGCCAATACTTTGATCCCAAAACATTGCTCTCACATTTATCTTTGTTGAACATGTTCATAAGAGACCCAACAACTGAAGCATTTGGCCCATTCTAGGACAGCAGATCCCTCCAGTCCTAATGTATCTTCTTCACCTACAAGGAAACTGAAAAGTCTAGGCCTGAGACTTGGTTTGCCTAGTCTGAGTCTGATATACCCACAGAGGTTACAGAACCATAGTATGTCTGACTCTACCTCAGGCACCCTATACCATGGCCCTGTTGGAGGCTGGTATGGCATCCGAGGACTTAGTCTGAAAAGATTTCTACTGCAACTGAGAAGGGGAACCGCAGATCATTATCTCAAAGGAGGCATCCCACAAATTTTAGTACAGGAAGAGAGTCCTGGAAAACTGAAGTACATCAGGAGTCTGAGCCTCTGTCCTTAATTTAGGTGATTGTGATTTGTAAGCAGCAGCTACAAAAGATCAAACTTTTTTTCCCCCTCTAGGGAAAAGGTATGGATGGACTTATCTCAGGGCCTGTTCAAGGCCATTGTGGCCCTTCCTTTTCAGCTCCTTCCCCACCCACTCCACAGATAATTGCTATGCAATTTGTTTCCTCTGAGGAGGAGGCATCAGATTCTGATAACTATTCCTTCACTTACTCCTCTCAAATACATTCTCCTGGCCAGGTGCCCTCTGATGATGAAGATTCTCTCTCTCGATTCCATTGTGGAAGAGGCATCCTTTGGGGAGACCATTATAAATATGCTGAAATATTTTGAGTGGGAGTATAAGCAAATCTCTGATGTCCAAGAGAGATACCTCAGCTTATTGGAAGTGGGCACACCAGCCTCTTCCCCTGTCCCCCCAGTCCTAGAGGCCTTTTTGGATGCCTTCACATCCACATCCAGTGCTCCTGACTCTCAGTCCCAGTCTCAGCTACCAATAGGCCAGACACATTCTGCAAGGTCCAGTTGATTGCAAGTTCCCTTTTAAAACTCCTGCAGCTGATTCTTCAGCTGTTTCCTTAGCCTCAGACAAACCATTCAAGCTACTGCCAAATGATAATTTCCTCCCATCAGACCTGACCAGTAGGGCTATAGATAGGTGTGGAAAGAAAGTTCTGTACTACTACTACCTTGGCCTTCAGGGCAATTATCAGACCCAGATGACAAAATGCCTCTTTTTTTATCCTTAACAATCTAAACAAAGCTGTGGCTAATATGTCGGTAATAGACTCCAAGCAACAAAGTTTGCTTTTGGTAAATCGGTCTAATTAAGTGGCTAGGTATAGTATAACATGCAGCTATGATGATGATGATAAGGCCTTTTCCAGAGCAGCTGCTACTGGTTCAGTAATTCAGAGATATGCCTGGTTGCATAATCAGCCCATGCCAGAAGATTTGAAGGCTAAACTCGTAGATTTCCCCCATAATAGGGACCTTTTATTTGGTCCACAGGCAGCTAGATAATTCAAAACCTTGCAAGAGTAAGGTAAGACTATGAAGGACTGCAGACAAATCATTCTTACCTCTGTGCCCAGATAGAGGAATTACCCAGACAAGCATACCACATTTCTCAGAACGGAGCATAGACCTTCTCAGAAACACAAGAAGGCATTCAGAAAAAAAATTTTCAGAAAAACCTGGAAGAAACCACAGATCTGGAAGGCCCCCCTTCACAGTTAAATCTCTGTGACTATCCTTCTAACCCCCTCCCTTCCTCGGTTCTACCCTTATTCCAAGGCACCATAGAATCAGTTCCCCCTCAGTTTATGGGACAAAGATTCTACTTCAGACTCTTTCTGGTTCTAAGAAAAAGACAGTGGCAACCCATACTGGATCTCTCCCACCTTCCTGATATTAACCATTTTCAAAATGCTCTCTCTTCAGATCCTTCTCCCTTTTCTTCCCACAGGCATATACAGAATGTCTGGATTTAAAGAGGGCTTACTTGCAGATTGCCATATACCCTTCATGCAGAAAACTCCTCAGATTCTCCACTGGCTCATCACATTTTCGGTTTACTCCTTTGCCTTTTGGGCTTTCTACAGCTTCCAGAATATTCACAAAGTGCCTAGCCCTAATTATAGCTTTTTTGCAAGACTCAGGAAATATCAATCTGTCTAGATGATCTGCAAATCCTGTCCTCTTCACCTCAGGTCTTATTGCAGTATCACAAGTTCACTTTCATCTTCTTCCATCAACTGGGATTCACAGTCAATTTCATTAAATCTTCCCTTCACGCAACTCAAAACCTAGATCTGATGATCTTGAAACCAAAGCGGCACACAAAACTAAAAATAAAATGAAAACACTGCCACGGCAGCTGCCGAGTACTAGAACACTTGAAGATTTATTATATAAACTTAAAGCGCTTTTCGTTTGCTGACAAGCAAACTTCTTCAGAAGTAAAATATAGTAGTACAAACCACTTTCAAACCAGCAGGTGGTCAGGTTACCCAATCATTTACAATGTGACTCATACAAAAACTAATTAAAGGGATACACCTTCATAAAATGTTAGTTTTCACACAAACCAGCTTACATTGGATCATACAACTAGGCTAAACATACTGTTGCAACACGGTATAAATGCAAAACATAAATATGTATTAAAAAGTGTATATGCATATATCAAAAAATGTATGCAAAGAAATCTAGTATGTATCGAAAGGAAACATACCAAACTACTGATTGCTACATATACTAATAAAAACTCAAGACTCGATACAAAATTAAAAACATAAAAAAAACAAGTGGGACACTTTTGAACTTTTATAACTGTTCAGTGAAAACATGATATAACAAACATAATAAAGAAACAAAAATAAAACAAAGATGTCCATCAACTTGTGTACACAAACTAATACCTGTCATCTCTGCAGACTTCTTAATTTTAAAATACTACTAATAGAACAGGTTTCGTTAAGTCCTGGAAAACTGTAAGCATTAAGCTTAATCTGCCAAAATAATTCTAATTCTTCAAGTTGTAGAGGTGTAGGTCCACCCCTAATATCCTGTGATACTTGATCTATAGCCATAAATTTAAATTTATGGTCTAAATTCAACTGAATATGTTTAGCTAAAGTGTTGTCCGTTTTTCTTTTACCAATGGCATATTGGTGTTCCCAGTGGCGAAGTCCATGTTGGCTGTGTGAACCATTTTACCCTCGTCCACGGCTCTGGAGACTGATTCGAAAAAGTCGATCAGGTTCAGGAGGCAAGATCGCCGCTTCACAAACCCAACCTGGGTGGGGTCCAGTGTTTGAAGGTTGCCATTGTCTTTGTTTATAAGTTCCATGATAATACATTCCATGGCCTTGCAGATTAGGCTCATCAGACTGATATGACGGTAGTTCCCGGGATCCAAAGTGGATCCCCCCTTGTGGAGTGGGATGACTGTAGCTGTGCGTCACTCTGTGGGCACGAAGCCTGAGGTGAGGCTATGATTAAACAGGACACATAGGTGAGGTGCCAGTTCATTTTGTTGTTTATGCAGTACAGAGCCCGGGTTGTCAT
The DNA here is from genome assembly GCF_019279795.1 of Protopterus annectens. Classification (NCBI taxonomy): domain Eukaryota; kingdom Metazoa; phylum Chordata; order Ceratodontiformes; family Protopteridae; genus Protopterus; species Protopterus annectens. Next base: position 25,089,051 of record NC_056728.1, on the reverse strand, counting down.
CTGGTCCCATGGATGCTGTATTCTTGGCTTGGGAGTGCACGTTTTTTTACCTGAGTGGCCGTGATTACTGGAATTTGGCATTCTTTTGGTATTGAGATGGGCCCTTTAGGGGGTGAGAGGGGGTGAAATTGGCACTGAATCTATCTGCCAGGATATTGGCAATATCCTTGGGATCAGTATATCTAGTGCCATTCTGCTGTAGTTCAGAGCAGATCTGAGTATTGCCATTTAGATTTTTGACATAGCTATAGAATTCCTTGTGGTTGTCTTTGGAATCTTTGGCAATTTTGTTTTCGTAACTAGCTTTGGAAGATTTTATGAGGGATCTCAGCTTTCTAGGCTGGTGAGGGAGTTTTTGAATCCTGGGTTCTTACTCTTTTCTTCATCAGTTTCTTCCTTCTGTTGTACAACTTGTTTATGGCAGGGGGCCCCCAGATTGGCTTTATTTTTTTAGAGGACAGCGTCTTGGTTCTATTTGGGATGGCTCGGTCCATGCATGAGTAAATGTGCTCATACAGCACCTTAGTGTAGGATTCAGCAGTTGAACTTACAGTTCACATCTGCATGGGTGTCATGAAGTTTGTTACTTCTGACTTGAGAAGCATGAAGTTGGCTTTGGAGAAGTTTTTTTTACAGAGGTTTCCTTAAAGGGGGGTGGGAGTGGGATGTGGATGTCAAGGGTGATTAGCTTATGGTCTGATCTGACCAATGAGGGGGTGACCACTGATGTGGAGCATCGATCTCCCATGTTGGTAATGACCAGGTCTAGAATATTGGTACCCCTGGTGGGACTATGAATTAATTTCTCTAGGGCATTGGAATTCATGAATTCCAAGAACCATTGAGCAAAGATGTTGGTACAGGAGTAGTTTTCCCAGTTAATGGCAGGGTAGTTGAAATTACCCAGTATTAGGGTGTTTGGTTGTATCTTAATATTTTCCAGTATGTTTAGAAAGGTGTAGTGAGAGTCTTGGGGCATGGTGGGGGATCTGTAGCAAGCTACAATTTGTATTGCAGTCTTACCTAGTGTTAGTTGCACTTGGAGAATTTCAGATGCGTTATGTTTGGCAACCAGCCTGGAGGTGTGAATATACTTTGTGAATACGGACACTCCTCCACCTTTAGTGTTTTGGTAGCCGAAAATTGTGGTATGAGTTGTAGCCTGCTATTGCAGGGGTGCTCTCTGGAGCTTTGTACCAAGTCTCAGTTACTGCACAGATATCGATGTTCTCTATTTTTAGGAGAGCCTCAAGAGAGTGCATCTTGAGGTTTAGACTTCTAGCATTGAGTAGCATTACCTTCTGATTTTGCTTGCTTGTACCTGTTATGGTGGTAGTTTTGTCTTTAAACCTTGCCTAAAAAGGCACTATAGGATTGGACAAGAGCTTTAGCCAGTAACCTGAATCCCAGGGGCAACAGGTGCAAATCATCTCTTGCAAAGCATTGTGGTTTGTCGATCATGTCATCCCAGGCAGACAAATACTGGATCCCCTTTGAATGACACCAGAACTCAGCCAATTACTGAAGTCAATCATTTTGTCCTTATACTGTGGTGTCATTCTGGGTGATGGCAGGATGCTACTCAGGGCTAGAGTCATACCTGCCTGGGCTACATGATCCAGGAGCTTTTCCATGTCTCTCTTCATTTAGTCCAGGGAGGTACAGCTCAAGTCATTCACTCTAACATGGACATTGACAGTGTCATATTTGTGCCTGTTGTGGAGTGACTTGAGTGCATGCATTATGTGGCAGATCCTGGCACCCAGCAGGCAACTAACTAATTTTCTTCTTCTTCAGCCTGGTGAGTGGGACATCAGTGTGCCTGATTATAGAGTCACCTTTGACTAAAGTGTTGGGTACGTTGTCTTGCCTTCGGTGCTGCTGTTGGGTGGCACACTGGTGTTGTGAGCTATGTGATGCTTTGGTTGTTTGGGAGTGGTGTTTGTTTACATTTCAGCTTCGGAGGTCCTTGTTGCTTGCGCAGGTTAATGTTAAGAACCTCCACATATGTGGGTTTTTTGTTGCTATGTGTGGGTTTTGAAGGAATATGTGTTGTTTGAGGTGTTGTGTGGGAGTTAACCTTCTCCTCTTGACTGTCTAGCACAATCTTGGCTGGAGAGAGCTTTGCTTCAAATTTGGCTATGTAAGTACATCTCTCACAGGTTGTAGTGTTTGGTGGTAGGAGGAGAGGGTTGTCTGTGTACATGAGGCAATTGCTGCATTGCCACAGTATGCCCAGATTCACCAGGTGGACAGGAGAAATCACCGGAAGCTGACCCTTGGACATGCCTGGTTAGGTGCTTTCTTTGTGTAGTACAAGAGCTGTTTTCCCTTACTTTTTGCAATTGTAAGCTGTCTAGTGCATATGACTATTTTCTCCCTATTACCAAGGAGAGGTGAGTGTTTCTAACAAATTAAGGCTTCCTAGTGGTTTTTAGAAAGTATTAGAGCAAGTGCTAGTCACAGGTATACATATTTTAGTGCTACTGATGATAAACTAGCTAGTTCAAAGGGAAAATATGAAGAGCAGACTTTCTGGCACCGGAAACAGTTTAACCTTAGCCCAGCAGTGCGCAAATGCGCATATTTATGTCAGAAAGTTGAAAGGGATACAAATCAGCCCAAAATGGCCAATGAAATTGCAATTTCAGAGCTGGAACCCACTCCTCTAGTGTTAGATAGGCAGTACAATGCTCCCACTCTCACTGATAAGCAGTAGGACCTCCCTCTACCACTGCAAGGTCTGGATAGCTCAACACTGAAACTAAAGTCCTGAAACCAGCAAAGCCTGGAAACTAGACTATTCTAGTTAGAAAGGGCAGGAAATTAGCAAACAAGATAGAATTTTTTTTTTTTGGTTAAATCAGGCTAAACAATGCAGTTATACAGTAAATAATCTCTGAAAGGCTAATGCACAGAACATAAGCTCAGTTAAAACTTTGCAAAATTAGAAATTTGAAAATTTTAACATTTTAAATAAAGCAAGGCAAGTGCACAACTGGAAAACAATTTACAGGCAGAAATACAGTGAAATAAGTAGCTTAGTCTACTTTTTAAGCTTTCCAAGAAGTGCAGGTAATAAAAAACGACCAAAATTAGCAAAAATTAGAAAATTCAGCAAAAAAAGTACTCGCAGTTAGCACAAAAAGTCTCTCTCATTTCTGGTGCTGTAGTAGTCTGCAGGATGCTCAAACAGGATCTGTTGATCTAAAACAAGCTCAAACACGTGCAAACGTGGATTATTTATGCCAGAAAGTTGAAAGGAATAGAAATCAACCCAAAATGGTCAGTAAAATTGCAGTTTTAGAGCTGGAAACCACTCCTTTAGTGTTAGGCAGTACAGTGCTCCTACTCTCACTGCTAACAGCCACTTCATCAGTGTTGAACTGTCTGGCTGTTTACTCAAAATGGCACTGCTGCCTTCACATGCTCTCTATTTATATGCACGTTCCCTCATTTCGAAATGCTTTTCAAAGACACAACACACACACTGATCTACATCCCTCCTCTTTGAGAAATAAGTCATGCACAGTAATAATGACAATAATCTTTGACATGCAATTGTACAGAACTAATTCTTTGTCACGAAATGATACAGAATTAATTACAGATGAAACAATCATGTCCAGGTTGCTGCATATTTTACACTAGGTCTGGAAATATGACCTGATCGTGTGACACTAAAATTAGGACTGGATTTAGCAACAGGGACTGTTGATTGGTGAATATTCAACTTCAGGGACATTTGGGACATTATCAGGAACAGGGTTAGGTACTGAGACATGTCCTTCAACAGGAGCATCATTTGGGTTGCTCTGAGATCTAGAGTCTGTATCACATGTATGATGCTGCAATATCGATTCAGACACTGGAAGAAGATGCCTGTGATTTCTTCTGTATTCTATACTCAGTTTCTATTAGGTAAGATCTCTGCTTGGCACATACACCTCTCACTTGACCAGTTCGATTAAAACCTTTCACCATTTGCATCCTCACTATCTCTCCTTTCAATGGATGAAGAAATCTGCGCATTGTATCATAGTAGGACTTTTGGGATGAATGCTTTTTGAATAGATGGGCTTTGATTGCTCTGGTGTTTTTAGCATTGGGCACCAACAAACTGAAACCGATAGGCAAGGTAGTTCTGATTTGCCTAGATGTCTCTGAGCAGGTGAGCCAAGTAAATTGTCACAAGGTATATTTCTGAAATTAAGCAAATTCAAGAACTGACCTCTCAAGTAATTGCTTTGCACTTTGTACTGCACATTCAGCTAAGCCATTTGACTGTGGGTACTCAGGGCTACTGGTAACATGGATAAAGTCCCACTATTTTGCAAATACCGGAACAACTTATTGGTAAACTGGGCAATGTTGTCAGAAATAACTGTGTGTGGACTAACATGGACTGAGAAATGAAGTTTCAACTTAGTAATGACAGTACTGGATGTTAGTTTAGGTAGCAGATCAGTCTCGAACCAATTTGAATAAGAGTCTACCAACACTAAGTAATATTGACCATTGCGCTCAGATATGTCTGGCTACTGTTGACCAAGGTAGTTCAGGAATCTGGTTTAGCTGATGTGGCTCTTTTTGCAAGCGCAGTTTAGTACTGTTACATACTGAACAAAATGAAAGTACTCCGTTGATATCTTTTGACATAGAAGGACAAAATACTAGTCCTCTCACCCTTCTTTTGGTAGCTTCAGAACCAGGGTGGCCACAATGCAAAATCTAGATGTGCTTATGTTGTAAAGAAGTAGGAATGACAACTTTAGGACCTTTTAAAATGATACCATCTTCCATTAACATCTCATCCCTGTAAGGAAAATAAGGTTGCACTTCTAGCATTACAGAAGATTGCTTTGATGACTATCCAACACTGATGAAGTGGCTGAGCTTTTGCAAAATGCATCAGTCTCTGTGTGATCTCTTAGCTCATCAAGTTTTGTGGTATTAAAATTAAGACTTCCATGACATCGAATCAAACTTTTCTGAGGTATTTCTGGGTGATCTGGATAAGGTATCAGCCAGATAAAGAAGTTTGCTTTTTGTATAGTCCATTTTGAAAGTTGTACTTTTGTAATCTAAGTATCATTCTTTGTAGTCTCACTGGAGCTCTGTGCATAGGCTTCTTTAAAATAGTGACTAAAGGTTGATGATCCGTTTCAATCTGGATAGCTCAGCCATAAATATAATCATGGAACTTCAAACATGCAAACACAATTGCCGAAAGTTCCTTCTCGATTTGAGCATACTGCATCTCAGATTGGGTAAGAGTTCTAGATGCATAGGCTACTCGTCTACCCTCTTGAAGAATAACTGCACCAAGACTGAACTTTGAAGCATTACAGGAAAGAATCACTGGTTTGTGAACATCATAGTATCTCAATGTAGGTTGACTACTAATTTTCTTTTTCAGTTCATCAAATGCTCTTTGTTGGTCTTCCATCTAGGACCAGGTAACATCTTTGTGTCAGCTCTCTTAAGGGTGCTGATAATTCACTGAAGTCTGGTATAAACTTGCCCAAATAGTTGACCATACCAAGAGAACGTAAGGCTTGGACATTGTCTGGAGCTGCCATCTCAAGAATAGTTGTTTGGAAGGATCTGTTCGTAAGCCTGAACTGGTGAATAAATGGCCGACATAAGTAACTTCTCTCAGCCTGAATTTGCATTTCAGAGAACTGAGCTTAAGATTCACTTCACATGCTTTTCCAGAACTTTCCTGAGGTTTCTGTCATGCTCTGCTTTACAACAGCATGCAACTAGTAAATCATCTACTATAATAGCACACGGATAGAGTGAAACATTTTTCTCCATTGCACACACTGAAAGACTTCACTGGCAGAATTTATTCCAAAAGGCATTCTGAGAAATCTGCACCTACCAAATGGCATCCTGAATGTAGTCAGTAGTGAAGATTTGCAATCAAGCATTACTTGCCAAAATGAACTCTCTGCATCCAAGACAGAAAAAAACAGTGGCATTTGGCATGAGGGCAACATCTTCCTCAACTGTACACATAGGATGGCAAGGTCACTTTAATGCTTTGTTCAAGTCTCTTGGGGCATTACATATTCTGATTTCATCTGAAATTTTATGAGCAACTACCATGGAACACACCCATTTGTAACTGGACAAATCACTCCTTGCTGCATCATTTTATCTAACTGGACTTTGACTCTGTCCTGCATAGCTACCAGAACTCTTCTTGCTGGTCTGACCACTGGACTGACCTCTGGGTCTAACTTCATGGAGTATGCAACTGGAAGTTTGCCTACGAAAATAGAATACACTGACAAAATAACATTGGTGAAACTGGAAGTGGGACGTGCTTACATGATGGACTTTTTTGGTAAAGGAAAGCAGTTTTATTTTTAAACTGTCTCTAAGACCTAATAATGACTGTACCAGTCTTTTGACTACATGAAACTGCAATTTGTAATTGTCCCCAGCAGAGTAACATGAAAGCACTACTGAGCATTCAGTTTGAATTTCTTCACCTCCATAAGCAACAAGTTTCACACAGTTGGCCAAATTAAGTCATTTCCCAGCTCTTACTCTAACAAATGTTTCTGCTAACATAGCATTGCACTTTGAACCAGTGTCCACTGTTTGGTCTGTGGGTTTGCCATTAATCAGGACACTACAAAACACTTGTTTTTTGCCAACAAATCTACTGCATTAACCTTTTTACCAACTACCGATACACCATCTACATAAAAAGTAGAGTTGCAGCTTTCTCTGTGATCAACTTGCTTTTTTGAGTAACCTTTCTTAATAAATAAACGAGACTTGCTTGATTTACAAAGCTTTTGAAAGTGGTTCCATTTCTTACACTTGTGGCATTGTTGACCAAATGCTAAACACTTTTCTCTTTTAGACTCATGAATGGCACCACAATTGTGACAGTTAACTATGAGACTTGGCTTGGGTTTTGCTGACTCACCCTTGTGCTGCACTGAGCATATCTGCTTTACTATGCTAGCTGTAGAACTTGCTGGAAATGTACAGGTCTTCTCTGGAAACCCTGCAGGGGCTTTAGCAGCCGCCCTGTGCTTTGGCCTGTTTCTTTTAACCACATTCTGCATACATGTCTGCATTTGTTCTAGAGGCTGCTGAAACCATGCTCATCAGTTGAAAGTATATTGTTGTGCCTTTCTGTAAGCCATGTATCTAACAAATCTCTATGGCTTTGCTCAACATTAAAATCACTGTCTTGTAGCAAAATCTCTCTCTCTGCAGTATTATTAACATGACACACAAGCCTGTCTTTTATCAGTTCGTCTTTCAAATCACCAAATTTGCACTTTTTAGCCTTGTTTCTCAAGTCAGTAATATAAGCAGCAAAAGTTCCCCCTGGCGTTTGGTCTCTTGTGTAAAATAAGCACCTCTACAATGTAACATTTGTTTGGGGGTTACATATTTCTCTGAATTTATGTTTCAAGCACTCAAGATCCTCCCTTGATTCAGCCTGTACAACAATATGATGATTTTCCCCTTCCCCTTCTCCTTCATATACTGGTGCATAGACAAATGAATGCTCTCTTTCAGTGGCATCTGACTCAACTAGATTAAGCAGAATAAATGCCCTTGTACATGCATCTTTGTCAGAAAAAGCTGCTTGTATGAAAATATATTCCTGCTCAAATACCCTCCAGTTCTCTGTGCTTTGACTGTAGTTTGCATATCTATATTTTGCACACAGTAAACTCTTCAAAATAATTCTACTGTAATAAAGCACACACTGCAACACTTTTTGCCCTCTGAAATACTTCAAACAACTCTAGCTATACTTCAAATAGCTTTAATTAATCCCCTGATCACACCTACTCTCTACTCTTTTATATGCCTCACCTGTACTCAAACCTCAACAAATCTGAACTAGGTAAGCTGTCCCATATCTACAACCATATTGCCAGATTCGGCACTGGCTCCACCTATAGAACCCGAAACAACTAGAGTGGCTAGAACTGCCCAGCTTAATTAAATTCAATCAACTCTTAATAGCACACAAAATTCTGTATCACCCTAAGGATACCCCCTCACTTAAAAATATTAAGCCATATAGTAACCTGAGAGCCCTACGGTCAGCCGATAAACTACTGGTCCAAACCCACAAAGCTAATAACTCTGCTGGTGAATCCTTGTTTGCCAACTTTGTTAGCAAAACCTGGAATTTGTTGCCAAACTATATAACCCTACAATCCTCCAAAAGTCTCTTAAAAAAAAACTCAAACAGTATCTCAAAGTGAACTGGCTTTGCCCATGTACCAACCCTGGTTAAGTTATAAACTGAAATCATAAATCTGTAATTATCATAACATGTAATTACGTCACCAAGCTCTATTTCCAATCTGACGTCTCTTACTTTTAATTCTGTCTGTCCATGAGAATTGTGAGTCCCTACTAGGGAACACTGGTAAACCATTGTACATAATCACTTTGTTTTTATATATTCTAATTGTTTCCTAACGTCTGTGTAATCTATGTAAGTTTGTCTATATGGAGCATTTCTCCCCGGGCTTCCACTGAAAATGGACATGTATCCAGTCGGACTATCTCGGTAAACAAATGTAAAATAAAATAAAATTAATTAATTAATTAATGTGAAATAGTAGCTTATATTGAAAAATATGATAATTTACTAAACAAATAGTCATTTTGCCTTTTTGTTACGCTCGTCTGACTTTTATCGTGCTTGTTTTACATTTATCATGCTTGTTATGCAAATTGAAATTAATTCTGAGCATTTTCATAAGTTATACTTCGAATAACTCTACGAAATGTCGTAGCTTTGAATGATTTGTTTAATCAATAATGCGTTTTGTGATTGCTTTTCTTTTGATTAATAATGGGTTTTGTGCTTTGCAAATGCTTTGTATTGTTTTCTTTGTGAAATAAATCATTTATGTGAGTTTTAGTACCTGAAATTTGTTTCTGGATTTGTATCAATCATTTGAACAGGTTGGAATGATCCATTCCTCGATTTCCTCCATTTTTAGCTGTGTGCTTAATTGCTCAATTTCTGGATCCTACTTTGGTGCCATGCCATTCAAACATGCTGTTTCTGACACCATGTCGCTTAGACATCCCACTTCTGACACCATGTTCCTTGTCTAGTCAGGATAAAGTAGATGAACTTCTGTGGGTTTGGTTGAAGGAGTTTTATTACATATGAACACATCAGAATTGTTAGTAACAAACTAATAGACTGACCACTGCGCTCATACATGCTAACACTCTGGCTGTTTACTCAAAATGGCACTGCTGCCTGCACATGCTCTCTATTTATATGCATGTGCCCTCACTTCTAAATGCTTCTTAAAGACACAACACACACTCTGATCTACACCCACCTCTTGTGTTCTGCCTTCTTGATAGTATTTCAAAATGCAAGTGATTGGCTTGGTGAACCCAGATTCTGCTTAACTTCAGGTCATTTTGAGAAGTGGCATTTTCAGCAAAGGAGCAAACAAACTGCACCCACTCGTAGTCTATTAATAAGCTAAACAGACAGTAGCATTTCAAGGTGGCTAGTGAGGGGAGGTGTGTGTGTGTGAAACAGAGGGAGGGAGGCAGTGAATGGAGTATTAGTGAAGTCTTGAGAAGTAAAAGTCAGTTAAGGGATCACATTCCAATAAATCATTTTAGAGGAGGCATATTTAGCATCCAAGTACAAAAAGGTTCACTATAGTGCTGGCTTCAGTAGGGGAAATTGAATAAGGGGGACAAGACCAGGACAGAAACACTGCACACTAAATCAGTAGTTTCACCCTTGTGTAGTAAAAATAGAATCATACCTTGACCTTTGAATTTGATTAACACTATAATAAATCTTGACATATGAATGCAATTAAACCTGTAATAGCTATAGATCTTGTCTTACCTATGCTAAGGTCCAGTCAAACTATAACATTTGCAATATCTGTTCATGTTTCAGTGTTGCAGCAATAACCATATGGGTTTTCCTTGCTGTGGTAGTCCTTGGCCAGTCTGACTACCAGAGATTTAATTCCCTCCTCCTAGGCTGGCAAATGCCCTGACATCAGAATTTCTGGGTATAAGGGTCATCAACCAGTGCCATCTTATATCTCTTTCTTGCCATTGGAGCATGAAGCATCTGTATCATAGACTACATCGGTCAGACCGAAGACCTACAGTGCTTCTCAAAGCTAAGTGCCCCAGTGGGGAAAACATCCTTTTCTCTTTAATTTGCATATTTAGATGAGTTCTAGTACTAATATATGTCTTGATTGTAAAAAACCTGATTCCACATTGGTAATTCTAATTCCCTTTACCTTTTCTGCTTAGGCCTGGCACCCATTTTAAAAACAGCACTATTCATTATAGGGCCGAATCCTTTGATCAATTCCTAGAAAAAGCAAATGGGTGTTAGGGATCTAAATTCATTATGTTGTCTGCCAGTTCTTCTCTCAATCCCTCTTGAAAACACATGGAAAAGTGTCCAAAACTTCATTGGGTGGAAGATGACACAGCTTTCCCATTGACCAGACTTCTCAGGCTTATGATTGCCAAAGGACAAGAGATGCTTTTGCAGTCCCTTCCAATAACCAAGAAAGCATCTGAGGCCACTGTTGAATGGCCTTCAGAGTCTGACATGTCTCCTGACCCCTCTACATCCAAACTAGCCAAAGGATAAGAGTTGTTGGTTGGGTCCAAGACCACTTTGCAAACCATGACTTACACCTCCTGTACTAGGGCTTCAGGCAGGGAGGACAAAATCCTAGGAGCCCCCCCCCCCCCGAGAGTGGTCATGAGAAGGCTGCAACCGCCCAACCGCCCACCCATGGCCTGACCTCAGTACCTCTGACACCACACACTGGACCAAGCATAAGGTCAGACTATAAATAATTCTTCCTGGTATGCCTTGGCCCGTAGGCTAAACCTGCAGAATGGCCAGTCTACATATATTTAGCCTTCTCATTCAGTTTGTTTTTTTAAAAACTGCCTCCACTTTGGGTCTGAACAAATTCTTTGTTTAGAAAGGCATCTACAATCTCTCAACACCCTACAGGCCTACCAGCAGGATCTGCTTAGACTGGCTGAAGATTTGGTTCACATTCTAGCTTTTAGACAGCGCAGTCCTACTAGACACCTGCCACTACATAATCTGTTTCTGGGAAAAGAAAGAGAGGACTCCCCAGAATCCTTTTTTCAGAAAAATTTATACTTCTGCCCCCCTGGCTATCAGCGCTCTCAAGTATTGGTTCCGTATGGTAAAGTACCAGGAAACTCTGCTAGACCATGTGAAAGAAAAACTGGAAGGGATGGAAGACAGAGTACTCTTCAAAGAACTGCTGGGTATCTGCAACTCCATTTTTCAAGGTGTTGTGTTTTTGATGCTCTAGAAGTATCAAGCAGAGCAGCGGCCTCAGGGAGTGTTATCTATTAGCATGCCTGTTTCAGGGACAATCCAATCCAGATATGTTAAGTCTGAGATTCTCGATGCCATTCTATATGAAGATGTTTTGTTTGGACTCAAAGCTGAGGCTGTTTTTAAAAACTAGAGGAGAAGGTTAAATCTATGCAGACTGTCAAGGACTTTCTGCAAGTTCAGTCACCTAGATTTAGTAGAAACTATGGCACCAAGTCCTGCTTTGTATAATCACAAAAGCAGAAGGGTCAGAAGGGACTGACCACCAAGGCAACATAAAAGAAGGCAACCAGAATCTACTTTCAGGCCTAGTGGACCCAGGCCCCAGGGGCCCTGCAGGGAGTAACCATGATTCAGTTGGCCCTCTCCTGTCCTCTGCCCCTTAAGTCTATTCCCCTCCCTCTTCCACCAACCCCCACTATCCCTTCAAAAGCTAGGAGCAAGGTTATTTCAGTCTCTTTCAATGAATGGGTCAAGATTACCCAAGACAAACGGGTGCAAAGTATCATCAAGTGAGACTACAGACTTACTTTTGCTTCCCTTCCAGAGCAAATGAAGGTGTGATCCTACAGGTCTGCTTTAATAGCAAGGCTCCACAGAACAGGTACCCTCCCAGGACAGGGTTAGATTATATTGCTCATGACGTTTCCTTGTTCCAAGAAAAGAGGAACCTTGGACGTCTATACTAGATTTGTCAAGACTAAACAGATTTCAAAATTCAGAATGCTTATTATGCAAAAGTTTCTGCCTATGCTTGCTCCTCAAACCTACATGGTCACCTTGGATCTAAAAGATGCTTACCTTTATATTCCCATTGCAAAATCACACAGGAAGCATCTACACTTCAAAGCAAGTGGAAATCATTATCAATTCTCTGCTTTGTTCAGCTTTTTAGTTTACCTATTAAGTATTCACCAAATGCTTGGCTGCAGGAATAGCACACTGCCAGACCATGGGGATTCAGAGCTGTCCTTACTTAGACAACTGCCTGAACTAAGGAGACTTTGTAGAGGAGCTTCTCTGCCATATTACAAACTATGATGGGTCTAGAAGACCGAAGACGCATTCTTTCGAATACGTCTTGGTTGAGCTTAAAAGGCAGAAAACGAAAAATATCGAAGTGGCTGTTAAGCGAATTCTTTCCCTGGGATAGAATTTGCTTGGCCACTTCGGTACTTTGCTGTTTTTGGCACTGTAGTGCGATCTCAGAGTTGGTATATTTAAGTAGGGGTGTGTGGGGGCGAAAAAATCTCAGTTCTGACACTTCGACATTGTAAGCTTTCGTTTACATAGGGTCGATCAATCACCGTTCGCTTTTTTAAGCATTTGATGATTTAATATAGACCCACTATGACCGTTTTCAGTCTAAGAAGAGGTTTAGTGAATTTCTAAAGCTCTCTGAGCATAAACCTTTGCCCAGTCCTCCAGTGTTGGGAGCAGTGGATGATAATATTTTAGACTCATTCCTGCAGCCTGACTCCCAGTCACCTGGTCATGGGAAGCCAGACCATTTCTACAGGGTCCTGGATTCCTGCAAAATCTTTTTTAGGAACCCACTGCTGATCCTGAAGTAACTTTTAGGCTTGCACTCTAAACCTAAAGAAAGCTAGTCTGTCTCCATCTAGAAAACTACTCTGTCTGGGAGGCCTTGTTGGACTCAGATCTGCAAAGAGCTGTCTTCCCAGAGGAAAAGATCTCTTTCCTAATGAACTACTTCCACTTAAGTCAATTCTAGCACAGAAGGTTCTCTGACATATGGGATACATGGCCACAAGTATCTTAATGATTCCTCTAGCCAGGCTTCACATGAGAAAGAACAGATCGTGCTTGAAAAACATTTGGGATCAACACAGCCAATCCATCAATCAATCAAAAATATTCCACTCCTTCCCTGTCTAAAAAGGGAATTTTTGTGGTGAATCTCTGCTTGCAATCAGAACCTAGGAGTACCTTTCAGGATCTCTCACTCAACTCAGATTCTGATGACAGCTGCCTCAGACCTGGCTTAGGGAGCCACTAGGAAGCCTAAGAAGCAGATTCCAATAAGCTCAAAGAAAATAGGAACAAAATTTTCAAAAAAAAAAATCACATAAATCTGAAGGAAATGACTCTTCTCAAGGGCATTCTAGGTTTCAAGGAACCAATGACTCTACTGATAAAGACAGGCAACACCACAGAGGTGTAGTGCATAAAGGGGGGCATGTACTCTAATTATCTGTGCCACCTCATTGTGTCCTTATAAGACACAGCACATGGCTTGGGCCTTCTCTTTCTGGCCCAATACCTGCCAAGGAAAATTAACTCCCGTAGACCATCATGGCAGGTTAGAAGTGAATCCTCATGATCAGACCCCGAACAAGACTATATTCAAACTCATTTACCTTATTTTGGGGTGTACCAGAAATAGACATTTTTTCTTCAGAGCAAAACAGGTGGGGCCCTCTCCTCCTTGGGATCTCAGTTTTATGCTGGAAAAGGTTACTGCAGCCCCATTTCAGCCTGCTGCTACAGCTGACCTTCAATATCTCTCCAGGAAAATGGCCCTCTGGTAGACTGGTTTCAGAACTCCAAGCACTCATGAACTGAACCCTTACTTATTTTTCACCACGGCAGAGTTTCTCTCAGGACTAAGTCCTCTTTTATGCTAAAGGTGGTTTCTGAATTTACCCCTAATCAGTCCATTCACCTTCCTGCATTCTTTCCTCATCATTAAAATAGGGGCAAATGTATTCTTCATTCACTTAATGTTCACATGTAACTTGGGTAATATCTGGACAGGACCAAAGCAGTTAGAAAGTCCAACCAACTTTTTGTGGCCTCCACTAGTAACAAGATAAGAAATCCTATCAACAAACAATTTCAAATGGATTTTTGGCTGTATTGCCTTTCGCTATGAGCATCATGGAAAGTAAATTCTGCCATATATTGAATCTCACTCAATTAGAGACTGCCATTTGGCCATCTGTCCGTATCTTCACCAAACACTATAATCTTCCTATTTTCTTCAAATCCAGGGCTGGAATTGCTTCTTCAGTCTTGCAAGGTGTTCTAGCTTCTACTTGAATCCCATCTTCACTTCCAGACCCCCTCTTTCTCAGCTTTCTGAATCCTCCCATGTGGTATTACTACAAGAGTGAAACATGATGAACATAGTCCAGATGTATAAATATTATTGTGTCTTCACTGTTGCAGAATGTCTTCCCTCCCTCGCTCCACCCCTTCATTATCAAGCTTTCAGGTCAAGTTGGGCACCCCTTTCATCCCTTTTCTCTGTCGTTGCTTCTCTCTCCCCCTTCTCATTAGGTCTTTAAGGTACTTTCCCTTGCACATTGGGAACCCTTGGGTGCTTTGTGCTCTGGGCCTGAAAGTTCTGTTGGGGGGGGGCCTTTTCTGGGGGAAAAAAAGACCTGTAAGATAGCACTGGCAGATGGCCCTTATACCTGGATGGCCTGATGTTAGATGTAGGATGTCCACTAGCACAGGAGGAGAGAATTAAGTCTCTCTGGTACATGGGCCGGCCAAGCACTGCAATAGCATGTAAAATTCATATGGTTATTACTATGACATTAAAGACACACTCAGACCCCTACATTTATGGTAAGTAGGCACAACTGTACTTTCTGCCTCCCACTTGATTTTTGTTTGCAGTTTTTTTCCCCAAGTTACCAGGTCCTGAGATATTTTTTTGTCTTCCTCTTAAAACCTAGTTGTAAAGTTGAAAATCTAAGAATTCCCAAATGTGGAGGTTCTAAGAGGGACTACAGTTTGTTGATATTTCCCTGTAACTTTTCATTTGATGTGTGTGTGTGTGTGTGTGTGTTCTGAAATAATGTTCAGTTAACAGCCTTCCAAGTTCTGCAACAGCACGCCAGTCCATTCCTGAGCACTGGTGCAGCGGTTAGCATTGCCGCCTCAGAGCAAGAGGTTCTCTGGTTCAATACTCGGCTGGGGTGCCTTCTGTGCAGAATCTGTATGTCCTCCCTGTGGTCGCGTGGGTTTCCTCCGGGTGCTCCGGGTTCCTCTCACATCCCAAAGACATGCTGTAGGTGGATTGGACAATCTAAATTGGCCCTAGGTGTGAGTGTGTGCATGTGTGTGCCTTCTGTGGAAGGTTGGACACTGGGCTGGCAACTCAACACCGTAAAACTCCACTGCCAACCATGAGCGGACAGGTGATCCGGTGTGGCGACCCCTTACTGGGAAAAGCCAAAAGAAGAAGATATATAATATGGTTTACCATCAAAATCTCAGAAGACAGGTACATGAAACTTGGAAGGTCGAATGTCATTCTTCCAATGTTTTGTAATGTCGATGTTTAAATGTTTCAATCCACAACAGCAAATGGACACTAGCATTTGCTGTTGTGGATTCATCGTTTTGAATGGAGATCACACTATAGTGGGGATTGGAAAATTTACCATTTCTCTCACTGTAGTGCAGTCTCGGAGTTTGTATAAATGAGTAGCAGGGAGTGTGGGGGTGCACGACTTTATTAAATTACCACTTTTGGTGGTGTGATCATTCGGAATTTGGATTTTACAACTTTTTGATTTGGGTAAGTAATCTCTTGCACAAGTGTGTTGCGAGATTTTGACAGTAAAGCATATACTTATATATGTGCATAATATGACCTTCGTACACATGACAGGAGCCAGATGATCAGGTTCTAAGTGCCCAAGAACAAGTAGTTGAATTTGCTTGAAGGTTGTAGCCTTGTCATGTGAGCATTGTGCAATTGCTGTCTCTTTGAATGCTTTACACTGTACTGAAAAGTTTTTCATTTCCCTATTCAGAAACTCTGCATACATTTGGGGGAATTAGGGTGTGCACGCTTGTCTGCTTGCAAAAATGATTATTTTAGTGTCTGCAGGTCATTAGGTGAACTGTGTGCTTGTTCAGTTTTAATCCGTCTCTGTTTTTTCCTGAGCAGTAATGTCTCATTCATTCACATAGCATATTCATAATGCCTTTCCTGTGTAAAATACTAATATTTGGTACTTGCCATTATCTTACAGGTTTATTTGAATACATTTAACTAATAACAATTGCTGTATATGTTTGAATGGATCATTGTCGCAGTAAAAATCCTGACATATGGGAATTAGTGTTAGGTGACTGTCCAAACGGCCTGACTCCCAAAGCTTTGTGAACCAACACCAGGATGCATGCTTTCATCGAGATGTAAATTTACCCTACTTAAATCATCTTCAGTTCTTTTTTGCCATAGATAAATGCACACCTCAACAGCAAAGTGAGAAGTCACTTGGTCTGGTTCCAGTATCAGACCTCCTTGTTTTCAAGCATATGCAGAAAGATATGATCCCCACTGGGGAAAATGTCTTCTTTATTGCACTTCTGCTCAACATTTTACCTGTTTTTGTTTTGCTGATATAATTTCCAGGGAACCTGAGTTTGTTTACCAGGGCCTGCCTCACACAGCCCTGAAAACATTTCTGTGTCTGTGAGTCCAAGTCCTGCAGAAAGATTTACATTCCAGCTGATTCTGTTTTGCTTAGAAAAGTAATCTTTTAATTGGCTGCCAGATCTATTCAGGTTTTACTATCAAAACCTTTAAGAAGCACAGAAACAATGCTGCAAAATAAATTGTAGGCCATCGTGCAGACTCACAGGCAATCAGTGGCATATTTAAGGAAGTCTTCTGCCACTCACCAAAAAACAGCACTGTATCAAGAAGGTCAGAAGGAGCAGAAGACCATTAATGGTACCCGGTAGACATGATGGCCCCACAACCGGTGAGGCAGTTCTATGGAATTCGATTGTGGTGTCACACATTATGATAGCCTCTGATCCCTTTGGAGGTGGATACAAAGGTGGTAGTTAGAGCATTTTCCTGGGCTGAGTACCATATGGTCCGTACTCCAGAAGTTTTCATCAGAACATTGAACATCTCTTCAAAATTGGTGGTGAAATGTGAGAGAAAAGATGCAAGGACCCCATCCATGAGAATGACAGAGGTTTGGTCAGATCTGTGAAATATGGTAAATCAGTTAAAAAAGCACTTGATGCAGAGCTGTCTACTGCTTGTTTAGTACCTGTGACTAGAAAAGTGTACCGAAGTACCATAATCCTTCAACTTCAACATCTAGTCCCCAGTACCTTTGCCAAGCCTGATGATTCAAGTCTAAAAACACTGGTGGAATAATAGTTTGCTCAGTGACAGTCTAACAGTGTCCTTCTTTTGGCAAGTTTAAAACAGGACAGAAGTGAAAGAAAGGAAACTCAGGGAAACCTCCACTTCCTAGAGTTAGACAGCTCCTCCGAGGATGAATAAGACAACCTGTTGTACACAATGGTCTTCACAATTAGGTTTTGGCTCACATGATGAGGAAGCCATCTGATGTGGTCTTTTCTGAAGGATGAGAATCCTCAACTTAACTTAAGTGGGAGATGTCTAATAACAAGGAAAGTTATTTGGAGCTTAGAGAATCATAAAACCACAGCAGTTCTCCAGATCTTTGATGTATTTTAAATGTCACTTTTAGCAGCCCTCCTGGAACCAGATTACCAACCCTTAGCCACCAGGAAGCCCAACTAGTTTTACGTGATCCAGAAGGCCTGCCCATACCTTTATAAGAAAAAAAAACACTCTGTGGAGTCGCCCACACTCTCTGCATACATGTACAGTTTCCTAGTGATAGAGTAAATAGATTCTTCAACAGATCTGGAAAAAAGGTCTATACTTCAGCTGTACTGGCCTTCAGGAGTGTCAGCTGCAGGATTCATATGGCTTAATACAATGGTGAGGTTCTTAAACAGAGAATTTAGCTGGAGAAGTTAAAGATGAAATCCTGAAATTGCAGATTTCTAAGCATTCCCGTATAACTCACAAGGTGGGGAAATGTGATAGCCTGAGTACAATGTGGTTGAAGCATCTTCTGGACTGATGGCAATGGATTCAGCATTAACACAACACAAAATGCCCAATCCCATTCCTCTTTCTGTATGGGATGGGCTAAGCTAGTTCAAGCATAACAGTGGACATCTGGGTCATAAATTTCAGTACAGAAAAGAGATAGGATTTATCCTGCCTATTATAGGAATCTACCTCCCTCTTTCTGCAGGATTAGATAGAACTTGCTTCCTTCTCAAGCAGCTTACTTAAAGAAGCCATAGCAATAGTCCTCAGAGGAGAAGGGTCCGGTTTTGTACTCTATTCCTGGTGCCTAAAAAGGTAGGTCTTAAATGCTGATCTTAGTCTGCTCAAGGTTCACTCTCCTTGAAAGTCTCCCAGGGTTTTCCTAGTGACATTGTACCAGAAGTTAATTTCACATTCTGATCTACAATGAGTACCAAGCATTTCATGTTAGGAGTTAAGGAATTAGGCTGTCACATCCACTTATCTTCTTGCTGTTTTGGTCCTCTGTTGTGCCTAGAGTATTTGCCAAATGCCTTATGCCAGTGGTATCTTATCTAGGAACCAGAGGGGCACATATTTATCATTATCTAGGTGACTGCCACTTTCAAGTCATAGGTTCATAGGTAGGTACTAGGCTATCGGCCCAAGGGCCAAGTAAGCCTAGCCAACAAGGTTCCCTGGCTTACGCCACCCAAGAAAGTTAATTTCCTGTGCCCCTGTCGAGCAGAGCCACAGAAGTGATCCCCAGGGTGTATTTCCTATTTCCCATCCACCCATCAAGATTTTTCTTGAAGAGTGCTAATGAGGAACTTTCCTTGACATAGATGGGTAGCTTGCTCCAGAGTATAGGAAGTCTCTGGGACAGGAATATATCCCTCCAGCATGTCCTGTTTATTGTGGCGGCAAAGTTTAGGTCCCTAGAGCATGTAGCTCAGAGGGATAGGGATTTCTTAATGTGTATCATGTCCAACAGCTCTGGGTTTAACATAGCTTTATATATTAGGCAGAGATCTCCTTGGAGTAGGTGATATGCTACAGAGTAAAGCTGGAGTTTTTTGAGACGGTCAGTGTAGGGCACCTGTTTGAGTCCAATAATCCTCTTTGTGAAGTACTTCTGTGGCCTTTCCAGCTGCTGCAGATGTCTTGTGAGGTACATTCCAAAAAGGGCATTGTACTCTATAATGGGTCTAATGAGTGCCGAGTAGAGGGGAACGATGACCTCTTTTTCTTCTGGATGAGAACCCTTTTGTGATGAGGTGTGCCACATAGAAGGATATCCTGACTACTGTGGCGATGTGATTATCAAAGGAGAGACTACTGTCCACCTGGGTCCCAAGGTCTCATCACACATTTGGCGTTAAGTAGACTGCTGTTTATGTGGTAGTTCATGGGTACAGAGTTTTTATCAAAGGGGATGACAATGCACTTTTTGGCACTGAGCTTGAGGCCATGCCTCTGACACCAGGCATCTGTCTTAGTGAGGCCCTTCTGTAGGATGTCCACATCATTTGGGGACTTGACTATGGCTCCTAGTTTGCAGTCATCTGTGAATTTCATTAGCCAGAGGCCTTTTGTGTTAGCCTGTAGTTCAGAGAAGTAGATACCAAAACAGGAGAGGTCCCAGGACTGAACCCTGTGGTACTTCACTTGTCACTGGTTTGAAGTCAGATATGGAGTCTGCAACTTTTACAGTGTGGGTTCTATCAGTGTGCCAGTTGGCAACCCATCTTGTGATGTAGGGATTTATACCTAGTTTAGTGAGTTTAGCAATAATTCCAGAATGAGGGATAGTGTCGAAAGCCTTGGCGAGGTCAAGATAGGCTGTGTGAACCACCTTACCCTCGTCTACAGCTTTGGTGACTGCCTCAAAGAAGTCGATCAGGTTCAGAAGGCATGATCTTCCTTTCACAAACCCAAACTGGGTGGGGTCCAGTGTTTGGAGGTTACCAATGTCTTTGTTTATGAGTTCCATGATGATACATTCCATGGCCTTGCAGACCAGGCTCGTTAGGTTAATAGGGCGATAGTTCTCAGGATCAGTGTTGGCTCCCCTTTTGTGGAGTGGGATAACTGTTGCTGTGCACCATTCAGTGGGCAAAAAGCCTGATGTGAGGCTATGATTGAACATGGTGCTTAGGTGGGGAGCCAGTTTGTTCTGAAGTTCGTGTAAAACGCAGCCTGGGATGTTGTCCCATGGATGCTGTGTTTTTGGTTTTAGAGAGTGCAGCTTCTACCTGCATAGATGTGATTACAGGGACTCTGCATTCTTCCTGTATAGATATGGGCCCTTTAGGGCGTGAGAGGGGGGTAAAGTTAGCACTGAACCTATCTGCCAAGATGTTGGCAATATCAGTTGGTTCTGTAATTTTTGTGCTGTTGTGCTGCAGCTCAGAGCAGATCTGGGTGTTGCCATTGAGATTCTTGACATAGCTATAGAATGCTTTGTGGTTGCCCTTAGAATCAGTGGCAATTTTGTTTTTGTAGCTAGCTTTGGAAGATCTTATAAGGGATCTCAGCTTCTTACTGAGGCTGACCTGGGAGCTCCTCCACTCATGTGAATTTACTCTCTTTTGCAACAGGTTCTTCCTTCTGTTGTAGAGTTTGTTTATGGCAGGGGACCACCAGACTGGCTTCCTTTTTTTGGAGGATAGCATCTTGGTTCTGTTTGGGATAGCACGATCCATGCAGTCATGTAAATGCTTATAGAGTGCATTTGTGTAGTATTCAACAGTTGTAACTGTATTGTCCCTCTGCATGGGTGTCATGAAGTTCGCCACTTCTGTCTTAAGAAGTATGAAGTTAGCTTTGGAGAAATTTTTTACTGTGGTTTCCTTAATGGTGGGTGGGGGCTGGATGCGGATATCTAGGGTGATTAGCTTATGGTCGGCTCTGACCAACGAGGATTTGATTTCAGGTGTGGAACATCAGTCACTCATGTTGGTAATGACTAGGTCTAGGATATTGTTGCCCCTGGTGGGGGTGTGGATATGTTGATCCAGGGCATTGGAATTTATGAATTCCAGAAAGTGTTGAGTGAAGGAGTTGGTACATGAGTAGTTTTCCCAGTTAATGCTGGGGTAGTTGAAA
Organism: Protopterus annectens; assembly: GCF_019279795.1. NCBI lineage: Eukaryota > Metazoa > Chordata > Ceratodontiformes > Protopteridae > Protopterus > Protopterus annectens. The sequence continues at coordinate 25,067,689 of NC_056728.1, read as the reverse complement.
TCGCCCATTATTAGGGTGTTTGGTTGAACCCTAATATTTTCCAGTATATCAAGAAAAAAGGAGTGGGAATCCTGGGGCATGGTGGGGGCTCTGTAGCAAGCTACAATTTGGATTACAGTTTTGCCCAGAATTAGTTGCACTTGGATAACCTCGGATGCATTATGCTGCACAACTAGCTTGGAGGTGTGGATATCCTTAATGAATATGGACACACCTCTGCCTTTGCTGTTCTGATCCAGGTTAGACGGCCGAAAAGTGTGGTATGAGTTATAGCCTGGTAATGCAGGGGTGCTATCTAGAGCATTGAACCAAGTCTCAGTCACTGCACAGATATTGATGTTCTCCATCTTAAGGAGTGCCTCGAGTGAGTGCATTTTCAGATTTTGACTTCTAGCATTGAGTAGGATTACCCTCAGGTTTTGCTTGCGTCACCCTGTTATAGTGATGAATTTGTCATTTGAACCTTGCCTAAATAAGACACTATAGGAGCGGCAAGAGTCTTAGCCAGTATCCAGAATCCCAGGGGCAACAGGTGCAGGCCATCTCTGGCAAAGCATTGTGGTGTGTCAACCATGTTGTCCCAGGCAGACAGATACTGGATCCCCTTAGAATGACACCAGAAGCTTAGCCAATTGTTGAAGTCAATCATTTTGTCCTTGTACTGTGGTATCATTCTGGGTGATGGCAGTATGCTACTCAGAGCTAGGGTCATACCTGCCTGAGCTACAAGATCGAAGAGCTCTTCCATGTCTCTTTTCATGTAGTCCAGGGAAGTACATCTCAGCTCGTTCACACCAACATGGACAATGACAAAGTCATATTTGTACTTGTTGTGGAGTGACATGAGTGTGTGGGTTAAGTGGTGGATCCTGGCACCCGACAGGCAGCTGACAGTATACTTCTCCTTATTTAGTCTGCTGAGTGGGATATCAGTGTGCCTGACTATAGAGTCAACTATGACTAGTGTGTTGAGTACGTTGATTTGCCTTATGGGCTGTGGTTTATTGGCACACTGAGTCTGTGGGCTATGTGTCATTTGGGTTGTGTTGGGGGGTGGAGGTTGTTTGCGTTTCTGCTTTGGATGTCTCTGTTGCTTGAGCAGATTATTATTGAGAGCCTCTGCAAATGTTTTTGTGTTTCTATCTGTGGATTTTGGTGGTGTAGATTTAGTGGAACTATGTGATGAGTGTGGTGTGGTGCAAGTATTTACCTTCTCCTCTTGACTGTAAAGTTCAGTCTTGGTTGGAGACAGCTTTACCTTCAGTTTGACTAGATAAGTGCACCTCTCACAGGTTGTGGTGTTAGGTGGTAGGAGGAGAGGGTTGTCTGTGTACATGAGGCAATTGCTACATTGCCTCAAGATGCCCAGATTCATCAGACAGACAGGAGAGAACATTGAGAGCTGACCCTTGGACATGCCTGAATAAAAAAATACTTTCCTCTAGACAAGTGAGGAAAGTGAGCATAAGAGCTGTTTTTCTCTAAGCAAGTGAGGAAAGTAAGTACAAAAACTGTTTTCCTCTAGGTAAAGAGGAAGGTTGAGTGCTGTAGTAATTTGTAGCTTATTTAGTGCTAACAATAAGTCCTGAACAAGTGCTGAGCACGAATAAGCAAATTCAAGTGCTAAAACTAAGAATCTGTACCTGGATCTTGTGGTAGATAGGCTACATAGTGCTTACCACTCCCACTGATACGTTAGAATGCTTCCCTCCAACACAGAAAGGCTTGGGGGCTCAGAAGCTTACAAACAGTTCTGGATACAGCAAATCTGGATCTGGACTAGACTAGTTAGAGGAAAAGTGGGAAACAAGCGTAAATATAGGCTTTTAAACCAGAAGGTTGAAAGAGATAGAAAAATTGCCTATACATGTATCCTCCATTCCACTCTTCTAATTTTAATGATGTTTCAGCAAGGAAAGCAAGAGGAGGCATTCTGGCCCAGAAAACATGTCTCTCCATAGTGTTACCACTGGTGAAGGAACTGCCATGACTCCAAACTCAGCATTTCAGATCCCTGCTCCTCCCAAACTGAAGGGACTCAAAATGGCAAATCGGATGGTCTAACTCTTCTTCCTCTTCAATACCATTTGCTAGAAGGTGTGGTAAGTTTAATGAAAGCTTAGGAAACCTAACAGACAAGAACCTTACGTGGCATAAAGCAGATGATTTTCCATATGGGGTAGAAAGAGAAATAAGGATGGTTTGCAAGTAGGTATGCCTCTAGATAGTCTCTGCATTGTCCACTGTTGAAGTGGTGATATCTTCTTAGGATTTCTACCACAGAAAAATTGGCAGCCAGACTAACTTTCAGAGCTTCACACCCTTATCCCCTTCTATGCCCTCCCATCTGAATGTCAGCATGTCAGTGGTATGAAGGAGAAAGATTCCACCAAGCCATTTTTATTTTTACTTGTGTTTTTATGAGTGATAACTGATACATATTTTGCTAACATGCTTGCATGAGTGATGATTGATGACTGATGCATATTTTGCTAACATTCTTTAATCAAAGAATATCTGTTGATTTGGAACAGTTGTTCTTATCTGGTGGTTAAACTTCATCTGGTGAATATGTGTATAGTTTTTTATATGTGTTCTAAGTTAATAGGGGATGGGGGGTGTTCTGAAAATGTATGTATGAAGGTTTTTATTAAAGCAAAAAGTATTGTGATATAGGTTCAAATGGAGATGAGAAGAAGCAACTGCATATAAGACCAGCCTGCCAAACATTAGTGTGTGCATTTAAGATAACAGATGGAAATTCACACTAAAAATGTCATGTATAATAAGTGGGAACAATAACTTTTATCACAATGGCTACTCTATCCATTGTATCTTGGAATGTAAATGGCCTTACAGGTAAAGACAAAAGGAAAGAGTATTGAATTACTTTAAGAAATTCAGAATCCTAGGATAATAGGAAATTACTGGGCTATTGGCCCTGAGGCCCTTACAAGCCTAGCCAGGTTTAGTGCCCAAGTCAGCATCTGTTGCCCCTTTCCAGCAGGGATGTAAATGAGATCTCAGGGGTGAATTTTCTGTCTCCCATTCAATTATCCATGTTACCTTTAAAAAGGGACAATGAGGTGCTTTGCTTAACATGGAGAGGGAGCCTATTCCACAGATGGGGAGCATCTGGGATATAAATCTGTCCTATCAGCAAGTTATATTGATGTCACAGGCCATGTTTAGGTCCCAAATATAAGTTGTGTGTGTGTGTTATTGGTTTTGTGAATATGCAGCATTTCCAATAAGTTGGGGTCAGAGATAGCTTTGTATGCCAGACAGAGATTGCCACTGAGCAGTCTGTATGAAACTGAGTAGTGAGACAGGGTCTTTATCCTCTCCACATAGGATAGATATTTGAAACCCTGTATTCTCGTGGTCAGGAATCTCTGCGGTCTCTCCAGCTGCTATAGGTGTTTGGTAAGGTACATGCTGAAAGGGGCATTATACTCAATTATAGGCCTGATAAGTGAAGAGTACAGGGAGGTAATGACGTCTTTTTTCTGGATGTGTTACCCTTACTTATGAGGTGGACCATAAAGAATGCCCTTCATACTACAGAGGCTACACAGTGATCAAATGTCAGGGTGCTATCAACCTGGCACCCAAATCTCTCACAAATGATTGTGTGATTAGGACATTGTTGATGATGTGGTAATTTGTACGAACATCATTCTCTCCAAACCGAATAATAATGCACTTTTCGGCATTGAGCTTGAGGCCATGTTCTAAACATCAATCATTAGTTTGGGTGGGACTGTCTTGGAGAATGTCCACATCCTTTGTGGAGCCAATGACAGTCTCCAGTTTGCAGACATCTGCAAATTTAGTTAGCCACAGACCTTTGGTCTTAGCCTGCTACAGTAATGCTGCAGGAGACTCATTTGGAAAGAAATGAACCTGGGAATTTGGCAAAGAAAAGATTTCAGGACTGATACTCAGCAGAATACTAGGGACAAAGGAAAAGGGAAGTTATAATACTGTTTAACAGACATCCAATAATTGTGATAAATGAAAAAAACAATGGTAGATTTGTGGTAGCAAGGGGCTATTGGCAAGGGAGGAGGATTACACTGGCATATATTTATATTCCACCAAAAACTGCTGTTATGGAGCTTAGGACATTTTTGGGGGAAAGAATCAGCTCTCAGCAGGGAATATTACTGGTAGGTGGGGACTGGAACTTGATTTGCAAATGTGAAGATGCATCAGGGGACCTAGAAGGGAAAATAAAACAAAAGATGGTAGATTTCTGAAGAAATTTATGAAAACATTTGGTGTACAAATTCAGTAGTATTATTCCCCAAGGTTCAATAACTGGATACACTTGATAGAAATTATATTTCACAGGAACATGTGCATTTAATTGAAGGCTTCAAGACATATCCAATAGTCATTTCAGATCACACAATGATAAAACCTAACATAGAAATGCAGGGCAGTAAAGTAAAAATGAGACACTGGCTCTTTCCCACCTACCTGTTAAAAAGAGAAGAATTTAAGGAATGCTTGTGGAAATTATTTGAGAGTTATTAGTGAATATCTTCATTTCTTCAGAAAGAGTAGCTAGTGAATGGAATAAAATGAAAATGGTGTTTAAAAGCAGGATAGAAGTAAAAGAGAAATAGATATGGTTAAGAAGTAATAAGAATTACTTAGAAGGGATGACAAAGGTTAAAGTGTTGCAAAATAAGGGAAATGTCATAGTACAAGAAGAGGAGCAACTGCAGAGTGCTAAAGAGAAAATAAGGGAGTATTTGGATAATATGCATGAGTTTAGTTGTTACTATTTTTATAGAAACTCAAGAGTACAGAAACTTTTATCATACCGACTTGGGCAACAGAAATTAGAAAGGGTTGTCCTAAATTTAGGGAGCCTACAACAAGAAAAATAACCAGAGATCCTATAGAGGTATGAGAGATAATTCGAAAATTTTCTGCAAATTTGTACAAAGCAGAGAAACATGTAAAGCAAGAAAGTACAAATGGAAGTATTTACGGAAGACTTAATTATGCCAAGATTAGAGGAAGGTGAAGATCAACAACTATTAGTTAAGATAGGAATAGATGAGATAAAAATGATGATATGTAATCAATCTGCAGGGAAGTCTCCAGGAGCAGATGGTATTCCTGTAAAAGTTTTGAAATTAGGAGGAAGAAAACAATAAGATCTGGTAGAATTTGAATAGCATCTTAAGAGGAGGAGAAGGACCATTATCCTGGAAGAAAGCTGAGGTGACTATATTACCAAAAGAGGGTAAAGAGCCATCAGGCCCAGTCCCATATAAACCCATTTCAATTGTAAACCATGATTATAAAGTGCTTGTGTCTATATTAGCTAAAAGAATGGCAAAGATGTTGCAAAAAATTGATAGATATAAATCAGTGTGGTTTTGAGAAGGGGAGACAAATATCTGACAATATTAATAGAAATATGATGATCAAGAAATATGCAGAATTAAGAAAATATCACTGTTGTTGGTGGGTCTTGATGCAGAAAAAGCATTTAACAATGTAAATTGAGATTTTATGAGTAGGACAATGGAAGCATTTTCATTCTGTGATGCAATAGTAATGTTAATTAGGAGAATATATGAAGGATCAGAGGCAAGAATTAAAATAGGAAGGCTCCTCTCTGAAAAGTTGTTTTTGAACAGAGGAACTGGGCAGGGGTGTCCTCTTTCCCATTTATCATTTTCTTTATATTTAGAGCCATTGGTAAAGAAAATAAGAGACTCAGAAATGCAAGGATGTAATTGGCATGGTAATCAAGAAAAGTTGGCTTTATTTGCAGATGACATTGTTTTGTACCTGATAAATCCAGAAAAAAATACATTTCAGTGTTGTGGAACATTTTGAGACAGTTTGAGGTCTTTTTGGGATATAAAATTAATGACCGATAAAACAAAGGCTATAGCCGTAAATTATCAGCAATACCGGTATTTATAGGGACACAATAAGATTAAGTATTTAGGAGTATGAATTCAAAAGATATCTGTTATAGCATCTAAGGTTATGTGGGAAAAGACTAAACAAAAGATGATATAAAAACGGAGATGCTAGAAGCTCATGTTTATGGATATGGATAGTAAGACACAAGCAGTGAAAATGCTTTTAGTCCCTTTAGTTTTATGTATTGGTCAGACATATTTTTATCAACCAGAGGAGAAGTTGTGAACAGTAATTAATAAAGAGTTGAAGAATTTATCTGGGGAGGGGAAGAAGGCAAGTATAAAGTAGGATAACTTAGTCATTCCAATAGAACAAGGTGGTTTAAGATTACTTGATCTGAATGGATATTTTAGAGTTCGACAGCTAAAGCTCATATAAATTACTCAAACAAAGGGTATAATTCAAAATGGAAAGGAGTAATGTTGATGAAGGGGAAAGTTCAAGAAATAAAGAGAGAGTAGGCTTTTGTATGCAGATCCTTAAGGAGATTAACAGCAACTATACAGAATATTATATTCATAAAGTAGGAGAAAGTATTCTAAGAACTAAGCCAACATGAGAAAGAAGATTTTGCCAATAGGGATGACTACAAGTAGGGGTAGAGAAAATAGGTAAGAGGGGGCTGAAACTTACTGGAGAAAACTGTCAAATTAACCAAGGTATTGGGAGCAAATAACTAGAGAGAAAGGTAATAAGAGTGTGATGAGGCTAAGAAGACTTCTGGACTGCAAGCTAGAGACTGTCTTTCCTACTAGGGATTGATATCAGAGTATAGGCAAAGAGGAAGGGATGGGGAATAAGAAAAATACCTGCTTTGGTAGAGATTTTAATTGAATCTGTAACAGAAGTTGCTGTTAAAAATAGATAATTAGTAGGGCATATAAAATATTACAGGAGAATTAAAAGAATCCATCAGAGGAGGATAGAAAAGACTGGGAAGAGAGACTGGAAAAGTAATTTGCAAGAGAACAATGGGAGGACATATGTATGGCTCTCAAGTGTGCAACAAAATCCAGAAAGTTTAGGATATTTCCTTGGAAATGTTTGCAATAGGTATTTTTATACCTCAAGCAGACTTCAAAGAATTTTTCCTCAGAGAGTTAGTAAATGATGGAGGTGTGATGGGGAAGAAAGTGGTAACAGAGAACACATGTTTTGGGAGTGCAATGAGATGGCAGATTTAAAAAATCCCTTTCGAGATAGTCTTCAGAAATATTGGGTGAGGACATTTTTGTAACAAAGGAAATTATTTTTTGAGCTGTGACACAAGATCTGAAGTATCTAGACATAGTAAGGCGTTATTAAGTTTAATTCTGTTGGGTGCTAAAAAAGCAATTGCTAGAAAAAAATGGAAATCAATCTCTAAACCAACTGCATTTGAAATATTGAATATTATGAAAGTGATAAACGAATTGAAAGAGGGATCTTTAGGAAAGGGAAGGAGCAAATTACATACAAATAAATGGAGAGTGAGGAAACAATACATGCAGAATAATGTTCAGGCAAGGAAGAAGAGTGAGATTTAAAGGAAGGCAAGAATTCAGCAGTTTATATAATGCTGGACTAATGACAATTATAAACATAGAAGAGATACATGCTGTATAATGTATGTAAATGGAAAAATGTTAACATGCTGATAATGCATGTTTGTCTATGTCTTAAATGATAATTTAATAAAGGTATTTAAAATAAGATGAACTGGCCTAGTCTTTCCACTTGTCTTTCCTTTGAGTTATGATTTCGATGACTTAAAAACTTTGTCAACCTTATGACAAAACATTTAAGTGGACATCTTGTGAAGTAATAAAAATATATGGACCTCCTGGGTATGGAAGAATGGAAATCCTTGGAGGTTCTACCAGTCTTTGAGGCACCAAAGTTTTTATTTTGGAAGACAGTTTTATTGGTTTGGAGAACTTCAGAATCACATGCGTTTTTGTGTGTGGAACCATTCACAGCCTTCCATAAGGACAGGGTCAGACTTAGAATTAATCCTTCTTTCATTCTAAAGATAGTTTCAAAATGGTGTCTTAATTAAACAGTCATACTACCAGTGTCCTTTTTTATACTGGAAAATAAAGTGAAAAGGATTGTATACCTCTTAGACAGTCACAGTCAATGTGGGTGCTACCTATACATGACTAAGAAGTTCAGGCACATGGAGCAACTTTTCATCTGCTTTGTACCACAGAGACAGGGTAAACCAGGGATTAAACACACATTTCCCAGATAGATGGCTAACCATATCACTTTTTGCTGTGAGAAACATGAAAAGTCCTTATAAGAGCAGGTAAAGACAAAGTCTACTATGGTGATTTTCATGTTTTATTTATTTTTTATTGACTGAGTTAGTCCCAGTAGGTTAGTAGTCTCTATTCAGGGGAAAACCAAGGTGGTATTTATACTACTAAGAGAAATTTGGCCTATATATCAGGAAACTTCTCCTACTCATGTGTATGGGACGCTATCGTTTGTCGCATGTTCAGCTTCCTGTTTTCTGTCCAGGTGCAAAGGCAGCTCAGCAAAGCAGGGAGCAGTATGGAGATGAATGGCAAGTTAGAAAACTTGGTTGGGAGAACAGAAAGCAGTCACGTCTCTGCAGGAGAGTTGTTGACTGGAGGACATAGTAATAGAGGGGGCAAAAGGGAAAGAGGACAAGAAGGTGGAGAAACACAAAGAAGTTTTGGTGAAGTAGGTTGCTTCTTCACAAGACACAGAGGCGTTATTTCAATTAAAGTTATTTGAAGGAGATGTGGAATCGCAAACTGAATGCATTGTTACAACCCTTCAGTTGAGAGAGTTGTGGGATGTCTTCTTAAAGGACTTACTCAAGCAAAGTGAGCTGGAAAGTTAGAAAGCTGTGTCATGGGGCAAGATAATGGACAGAATATAAGAAGAAGAAGTGGAAGACAAAAGAAAAGAAAAAGTCATGTGCACAAACCATTAAAGAAGATGGGAAAAGGAAGAAAAAAATTGATAAAAAAGGAGGTATGTTAGCATAAGCAGTAAGAAGGAAAGGGAACTTGAGAGGTACGAAATATGAGACTTATTGTACCACTGGATATTTTGTCCAGAGAGGTAGGAGCATTTATTCTTATAAGCAAAAACTCTTTTTGTGATATTTACTTTGAAACTGGATAGTGTATTGAACAATTTTTAGAATAATATGAAAAGGAAAAAATTATAATCCCTGGAATTTATATGTTGTACAAGCATTTAACAGAGAGGACAAAAAAGAAATGTTTGTGCAGTTTCGTATTGAAGTAGAAAAAAGAGACTTTGAGAGACTATTTAAAAACTGTGTACAAAGATGTTATGGACATTACAAAAATCTATGACAATAGAGGTTTATGGATGGGGAGTTGGGAATATGGGATTGTTTTACAAATGAAAAATGAAAATATAGTACTTGTACCTAGTACATGTTTTTTGTGATGTGAACAATCATTTATTTAGCATATTTGACAAAAGAAAATGCTTTATTTATGGAAAAACAGGTCATGAAGGTAAAAGATATGAAAAGAAATGTATAAAATTTGAACAAATGGGTCATTCATGGATGGAGTGTGAGGTAAATGGAAAAGAAATAGGGGAAGTGAAAGATGATGTTATAGAGTATAATATAGAAATAAGGCAAGATGAAATAGAAAAGGAAGATATAACAATAAAAGGTAAAGAAGTAAGAATGAATGAGGGAAACCAAAAGCAAGTTAAAGGAAAGGAAGATGAAATTAACAGTTTAAGTGAAGTGGAGGATGCAAAGTGGATGATGATGAAAAGTAAAAAAAAAATATTTTGGAAAAGAATTAAATATAGAAAATGTAAATTTAAAAATACAGGTTTGGGAAAGAATAAAAAAGGAAAAGGATGAAATGAATACATATTTTCTTGGAGATCAAAAATTTTAGCTATAAATGTAAACAGTATTAACAATGTTAAAAGGTTAGGTGTATTGGAATGATGGGGGTCGCTTGGTATGGATATTATTATAATTATTAGATACAAGAATTTTAACAGAGGGAGAAAAGATACAAGTGATTGAATTATGGGAAGGGAAGGTAACATGGGATATAGGTGAAGATAAGTGTTCAGGTATAACAAGGTTAAGTAGAAAATAAGTAGAAATTTTGGATTATATATTAGTGATATTAGGAAGAATTACTATATTAGATGTAAGAAGGAAGAACCAAGCATGTTGAATAATTGTAATATACAAGTGTGTTGTACAAAAACAAAGGGAGATAATGTTTAGTACGATTCTTAATTATGTTAGTATTAAAATGCAAATAATACTAGTAGGAGATTTCAGTTGTGATCTAAGACAAAGGAGAAAAGAAGGAGCACATGTAAAAGTAATTTCTGAGATATTAAAAAGTGGAAAGTTGTACTTATGGAATAGTAATAATTGGATGTATAAAAGAGGCAATTTAAGAACAGAGATTATTTTATGTTCTCAGAGAGTTTAAAATTGATATGTAAAGGGATAAAAATAACAGGGTTTTCAGATCATGTAGCAATATGGATAGATTTACAAGAAAAAGAGGGGATATATTAAAATAGGTTGAGGAATTAAAAGAATAAATGAGACAGAACTAAGTCAACAAGCAAATAACATGATTATACAGTTATGGTTAGACCATATAGACATCAGAATGTTCCAGCAGGAATGAACAAGTTGGTGGGTAAGTTTGAAAGAAAAATATCAGAAAGAGGTTATAGAATGGTAAAAGTTAAAAAAAGATCACAAGATAAGAATAAGTACAATTATCTGAGTCAAAACACATTCATATATTTAATAAATAATGGAGAAGGATTTGTGGAAAAAAGAAAAAAAAGATTTATGAAATGAATAAAAAAAGTAAAATGCTGCTATTTAAACAAAGATATTTTCTACAAGGAAATAAAGAGGGGTGGCAGCATACCTAAGTAAATTAAAGAAAATAAGAGAGTAATAAGAAAAATAAGAAATGAAGAAGGAAAGATGAATATACAGAAAAGATAATTAATGTAATAAGAGAACATAAGAACATATCAGGAAAACATTTTCTTAAAGTAAAACAAATACAGGAAATGGCATTTGAAGAAATTAACAGAAGAAGATAATGAAGTATTAGAAAAAAATATCACAATAGAAGAATTACTGAATGTCTTGAAGACAGTTAATGTGGAATCAGCTACAGGATCGGAAGGGATTGAATATTTAATGTATAAGGATATGTTAGAATAGCAAAAAAGTTTTTTGAAGTGTTAAATGAATGGTTATAGAAAGGAATTGAAAATAAAAGTATATGTATGGGAGAAATTAAATTTATATGGGAAAAAGGGAAAATAAATATTAATTGGAGATGGGTAGTACTGAATAATGTAGATTGTAAGGTATTCATGAAAATAATAGAGAGAAGAATAGAAAGTAAAATATATAAGTTATTGAATGAGTCAGTATTTGGAATAAAAGGTAAAGGAATTCAGGAACGTTTGATGATAACAAGGGAAGTGGTAGATAATGTGATGAAAAGAAATGCAAACCTAAGAATTATGATGGGAGATGGGAGTAAAGCAGATGCAACATGATTTGTTATGGGAGATTTTAAAAGAATATAGTGTAAGTAAGAAAATAATATGTTTGTTTCAGTGTACAAAAAGAAAAAAGTGAGATTAATCATAAATGAGTGGTTAAGTGAGGAGATGCAAATAAGAAGTGGTATAACACAGGGCTGTAGAGCAAGTAATGTCTTATTTGCCTTAATCATAAATGCAGTGGTTAATGAAGTAAGGTTAATGTTAAGGGGAACTAAATATTGTACAGTAGAAGGAATTCAAGTGCCAGTAATGTTTTCCCTTGCCAATGACATAGTATTAATTACAAATAATAAAGAATGGATGAGAATAAGAAATCTTATTTAAGAATTGAAGGTGTTTGGTTTAAGTATTAATAAAGAAAAAAGTGAATGACTAGGATCGATGGATAAAATACTAGATAGTCAGTTTAATAAGAACAGATAGAAATCTTAGGTATTAAATTTGGTAAGGAACAGCAGATATATACATAGAGGAAAATTATGATTGAGACAATAAGTAACGTATGTTTTGGAGAACATATAAATTGATGTTTAGAAAAAAGGCATATTTAATTAATTTGGTTATACTGGATAACATTGCATATTTAGTAAGTATGTTTACAATACCAAAAGAGTATGAAAAATATTTAATGTCAACAGTGTTTTTCATTTATATGAGGATCACAATTAAATCCACTCAAAAGAGGAATACTATATGTAAAAAATCTGAAGGAGGATTAGGATTAATTCATCCAATTGTGTATATAGCATCACTGAATTTATATAAAGTTTTGAGCTGGTTAAAGGAAAAAGATGATAGAATGATAATGAGGGTAATGAAAGAAAAATATAAAGACATCAGGGAAAAACTTAAATATCTAAAAAGGGGGAAAGGAGACTTAAGTACTGAGATGAAAATATATCAAGAGAAAATTATATGGAAAATGAATATGGTCAATGTAGAAGAAAATAGAAGGGAATAGTATGAAAATGTGATGATTAAATACTATTATGTATTTCCATGGAAACATTTGGAAATGAAAAAAATAAAAGCTATAAAAGCAAGATTAGAAATATTTGAGAGATATGTGAAATGTACAGATTTTTGTGGAGATTAATGATAAGTTACCAATAAAGGTAAATATGCCATATAAAAAAAACAGAAAGAATTTTTTCTGGAATGTGAAAGAGTAAAGCAATTATGGCAAGAAATATGTGAGAAAGAAATCATAAAAGGTTTGAAAAGTTCACAGCATATAAATATGAATATGATAGTATATGGATATTATAGTGAAAGGAGACAAGACAACCTTAATAACTTAGATAAAGAAAATGTTTTAATAATATGGACTGTGTGGAATGAAAGGATAAATGAGAAAATATAATTGGTAAATGGATATTATAGATAGATATGATCTATATAATGTATATGGTGGATTTTAATAAAAGATCCCTACTCTTTTGATCGGTGGCATGAGATCTTTTGCATCCACCTGTGCTTTCACTAATTAAAGCAGATGGGGCCTCAGTTTAACATCTCATCTGAAGGATGGGTTTTAAATAATGTTTTGTTTATGTTATGTTAATTGAAGGACCAATACTTTTTTCAACAGGTACTGCGGAATCTTTTGCATCTACCTGAGCTACCACCAACTTAAGCAGATGGGGCTTTGGATTAATGTCTCATCCAAAGGAGTGCAACACCCCCCTTATGATGCTCTGCAGTGCCAGCAATTGATCTATTCTTTGTGGAACTAGAACTCACAGCCTTCTACACCAAAGGTGAGTGTGTTACCTGATGTGCCACTGGCATGTCTCAGCAGAGAGTATTTCCTTGGCAGCTACTTGGTCCTCCTTCCTCCAGTTTTCAAAGCACTACAAGAAGTGAAGCAGAGCAGGATTTGGAAGCGTAATCCTGGAGGGCTTCCTTTAAGGAAACTTATCTGCAGGCACTGCCTCTTTTCCTTACTCAACCTCAGAGATTCTGTTGTAAATTCGACTGGAACAGTCAGCCATGAAAAGAACATAACGTATCTTCATGAGAAACTCACCATAACAGTAGATGTTTAAGAAGAATCAGTGCTGCAGTACAGGCTGTTACTCACTTATAGAATACAGCTGAGGTGAGACAATTGGAGCAAATAGCCAGATAGCACCATCTTCTCTTTATCTTTGTTTTCACCACCATTTTCCAGAAAAGTGTATACAGGCTGCAGTTGAGATTCTCCACATAAGACTGATATTTTTTCCCACCTTTTGTTTACCCCTGGTCTTACTATATCTAAACTGAAAATTCAACTGTTTAAATTTATTGGCCATCCTATTGTATTCCAAAGTACCAGAATACAAAAGTGACCACCCCCTTTCAATTTATCTTGCTGTTTTAAAAACAGTGACTCTCCACTAAAACTTAACTTTTTAGACAGGTAAAACTTAAGTTACCTACTTTCACATCTAACTCCTCTAGTGCACACTGCAGTGTTTAGGATAAACCATTTTTTTCATCTTACCCTTAAGCATCTATTGCAAGACCACCAGTTATTGGAGAGCCCACATTCTGCATCTCAGTATTCATCTTAGGATTAGTGCTTCTGTTTTCTCCTGGTGAGAAAAGGAGTGCAGTTACATTATTTCCTGGAGACTGCTGATCACCAGAAAGCTTAATAACTGCTTTATAGGTGACAACTTGGCATCTGTGCTTATATTCTGATCCTGGTGAGAGTAGGAGCAGAGTCTATTGATTCCTGACTCTTTCTGGTTCTAGAGTGAGTGTCTGTGCTTAACGTGCCTGATTGGTCTGGTTGCAATTCAAGGCATCTACCAGAAAAAGGCTACAAGCCTGAAGACCCTTGCATCATCTGGAACAAGACTGTGGATCACCAAACAGGCAGTCACCTGCTTCTCTTCTTGGGATTGGTGCTAACATTTTGCTTCTGGTGAGAGAAGAAGCAAAGGAGTATTGTATCCCAACAGAGTGAAGCTGTGCTGAGACCAGCATTAGTAGTAGCCAGGCAGTAGCCATTCATGTTACTCCCCTCTTTTCATCATTCTTGACAAGCTAATTCTTTATTTTTCAGTAAGTACTGCTTGATTTCTTTCTAACTTCAGAATATCTGCCTAAATACTTCATCCTTAAATGTTCGGGGTCTACATATTATTTTCCCCTCAAGTTCTTTGCAGTGCTCTGTACAGACTCAGACACCTTGAGTGACATTTTTCCTGCAAAAGAACTATATAAAGAAACAGCTCCAGTACTTAGTAATAATGACCATCCCTCCTGGCATGTATAAAGGTCAGTTCCCTGTGCTTTCTCCTATTAACCTGGTGAACTTGGGCATTCTGAGGCAGTGTAGCAACTGCCTCATGTACACAAACAACCCTCTCCTCTTACCTCCCAACACTGATGAGAAGGTCAACACCTGCACCACATCACATGCAAGACATAGCCCTCCAGAACACCCATCATCACAGCTCTCACATAAAAACACAAACCACACACCCACTTTTGCAGAGGCTCTCAATAGAAATCTACCCAAACAGCAGGGACCTCCAAGGCAAAAACGCATTCAACCACCACAGCATAGCACAAACCACAAGACACATAGGCTGAGGGGCACACTGTGTAGGTGAACTAAGCCCTCAAGGCAAAACAGCTTGCTCAATACACTAATCATAGGTGACTCAATAGTGAGGCACACTGATGTCCCACTCAATAGGTTGAATAAGGAGAAGGTAACAGTCAGCTATCTATCAGGTGCCAGAATCCAACACATAACACATACACTCAGGTCACTCCACAACAAGTACAAGTATGACTCTGTCACTGTCCATTTGGGTGTGAATGACCTGAGACACACCTCCCTAGACTACATGAAAAGAGACATGGAAGAGCTCTCGGATTATGTGGCCCAGGCAGGTATGACCCTAGCCCTGAGCAGCATCCTACCATTGGCCAGAATGAGACCGCAGTGCAAGCAGATAATGATTGACTTCAACAATTGAGTAAGTTTCTGGTGTCATTCTAAGGGGATCCAGTATCTGTCTGCTTGGGATGACATGATTGACAGACCTTGATGCTTTGCCAGAGATGGCCTGCATCTGTCACCCCTGGGTTTCTGGATACCGGCTAAGGCTCTTGCCACCCCTATAGTGCCTTTTTTAGGCAATGTTCCAAAGACCAAATTACCACTGTAACAGCTATAAATAAATGCAGTCTGAGGGTCATGTTGCTTAATGCTAGAAGTCTAAATCTGAAGACGAACTTGCTCAAAGCACTCCTCAGAATGGAGAACATCGACATTTGTGCTGTAATGCCTGATGAGTCTGATATGTAAGGCAATGGAGCACATCATCATGGACCTAATTAACAAGGATATAGGGAATCTCCAAACTCTAAATCCCACGCAATTTGGTTTTGTGAAAGGTAGATCATGCCTGCTCAACCTGGTTGACTTCTTTGAGTCAGTCACCAGAGCTGTGGATGAAGGCAAGGCAGTTCATACAGCCTACCTCGATCTGGCCAAGGCCTTTGATACCATTCCCCACTCAGGAATTATTGATAAACTCACCAAACTAGGTAGTAACCCCTATATCACTAGGTGGGTTGCAAATTGGCTCACAGATAGAACCCACAGTGTGAAAGTAGTGGACTCCAAGTCAGACAGCCGACCAGTCACTTGTGGAGTCCCACAGGGATTGGTCCTGGGTCCTCTCCTGTTTGGCATCTACTTCTCAGAAGTCCAGGCCAACATGGAGGAACTCTGGCTGACCAAGTTCGCAGATGACTGCAAGCTGGGAGTCTTTATTAACTCCTCAAATGATGTAGACATCCTACAGAAAGGCCTCACTGAGACCAAGGACTGGTGTCGAAACCATGGCCTTAAGCTTAATGCCAAATAAATGAGTCGTCATCCCCTTTGGGAAAAACTCAGTTCCCATTAATTACCACATCGATGAGAGCCCACTGAACACTGAAGGAGTTATAACAGATCTGGGGACACAGGTTGACAGTAACCTCTCCTTTGACCAACACATTGCCACTGTAGTCAGAAAGTCCTTCTATGTGGCACATCACATTACCAAAGGTTTTGCATCCAGGAAGAAAGAGGTCATCATCTCCCTCTACTCTTCCCTCATTAGACCAATCATCGAGTATAATGCCCCATTTGGCATATACCTCACTAGACACATGCAACAGCTGGAAAGGCCACAAAAGTACCTCACAAAGAGGATTGTAGGCCTTAAACACATGTCCTACATGGACAGACTCAAAAAACTCCAGCTATTCTCTGTCTCATATTGTCTACTAAGAGGCAATCTCTGCTTGACTTACAAAACCGTGTCTGACCCAGCTCTGTTAGAAATGCTACATCTAATGAAATCTCAATCCGTTCGCACCACATGCTCCAGAGACCACAACCTTATTACCACAATCAACAGAACATGCTGGAGGGACAGGTTCATAACCCAGAGACTGCCCATGCTCTGGAATAGACTTCCCATACATGTCAAGCAGAGCACTTCTCTGGCCTTCTTCAAAAGAAATCTTGATGAGTGAATGGGAAATAGAAAGTTCATCCCAGGGATCACTCCAGTGGCTCTACTTGATAGAGACACTGGGAACTAACGTTGGGCGGCAGGATGCCAGGGCACATCTATGGGCTAGGCTTATAAAGGCTCCAGGGTCATTAGCCTAGTATGCACCTATGAACCTATAAAATTCCTGAGGGGTGTGTCCTTCACTTGGCAAGTATTGTTATCTTCTCTTGTCAGCAAAAAAGATGATGACATAAATGTGAGTCTCTCTCTGTCTTAACTGGGGATGCAGTTGTGTGTCCTCACTTTGGGGATTACTTAACCCATGCCAGGAGGTAAGCAAAGCTCTGAGATTTGGGGAGGTTGGGTGGGCATCCATCTGCAGCTAATTGCTATATATCATGAATTCTTCTGCAACCCTGATCCTATTCAGATGTGAGTCTGTCATGAAACTGCACTTTCTTTTACATTATTATAAACCTCAGAAGCTATTCATAAACAAATCAGTCTTGAGATTGTGGTGCTGACCTACTCAGATGAGAGTAATGTTTAAGTGCTCTAACAATTGTTTACTCTCTTAAAACATTTTGCAAAGTTGCTTTAAACACTGCCCAGTCAGTCACTTCATTAGTAACTCCCAGTTTCAGATTTTATTCTGAGTGACCTTTCCATAATTAAGTATATTTTTTTCTGCAAAGACTTGCTATGACCTTTTTAGAACCACATTGTCAGGATCAGTGCCATTATCAAATCCAGTTCTCGTATATCTCCATATATCTCTTATTTTTCCTCTGTTCCTGTTCCTCAATTTAAACTGCACATTTCACGTCTATGAAGGTACATTTGTAAAGTTCCATTAAGCAGTGTCCTCCCTGAATTAGTGAGTTTTTATAAATTTTGGGTAGGATTAGGAAAAGAAAAAATTAAATACATATTTTAAAAGTT
Organism: Protopterus annectens; assembly: GCF_019279795.1. Lineage (NCBI taxonomy): Eukaryota > Metazoa > Chordata > Ceratodontiformes > Protopteridae > Protopterus > Protopterus annectens. The sequence continues at coordinate 25,049,693 of NC_056728.1, read as the reverse complement.
ATGCTAAACCCCCACGTAAAAGGAAAAAATTTGACTGAAGTATTTTTCCATCAGTAGGCAGTACCTCAGCATTAAAGAAAATGTCCTGCCCAATGATTGTTCTTCCATGGCTTGACAGATTTCTGTAGCACATTCCTGACTGATATTTTACTAAAAAGAATTTAACTACTAGTAAGTGGGAATTCTGACAAAAAAAAAAAAACTTTTTTGAGTTCTAGTGAAAGTTTGAAGACATTTTTACACTTAAAACTCAATGCATTTGGTTCCATGTTTGTTTCTTTCTCTCTCCCACATTACTCAAGGGATTTGGACAGTGTTATCTAAGAAATTGTTAATTATACTAAACAGGGTAAACTGGCGTATTGGGATAGACACACTTTCTATTCATTCTGAAGTATTTCTGAAGGCACACACAACAGTATCAGTCTCAAACCGTTCTTCTAGAACTTGTTGATCTTTTTTTTTCAGGTTATTACACATGCAAAATTCACATGGACTTTCAAATGACCCTGTTGAATTGCTGTTATGTATTCTTCAGCTGAAAGGGAGAACTGCATTCTTTTGAAGTTCACATATGGAACAAAATACACTGGATGCTCAATCCTAATCTGAAAACCAGAAGCCACATTTATTGATTTTTATTTATTTATTTATTTTTAGCTGATGTCTATAAATCCACTGTACATTTCTTCCTTTAATCTGTTTAACAAGTAATATATCCCTTTTATTTCAAGGCATTACAAAAACCATTCAGATTTACTGCAACTCCATATACAAGGACCCTATTTTTAACTATTACTACATCTTAGAGCAAGATTTCATTGTTTGTGTATCCCAGTTAAGTTTATAATAGCAAATTGTAAGTAATTATTCTGCAAATATTTGAGGAAATTACCCACTTGGACTTCACTTTTTCCCACAGGTGTGGTTATAGCTTCATTTGGATATACAACAAATGTCTGGCTACCTTCCTATGTAGTTTAAAGGGATCTGTTACTGTTACTATACGTAGAATGGGTTTTCCAGCATATGTTGTCAAGTAAAGAAAATAAGACATTGTCCCGTGAGTGTGCATACTCTAATGAACCCATGCTCGATCTAATACAAATTTTTTTACGTACAGAAAGAATGCCATTACACAACCATGTGCTTATTGAATAATGACTGCAAAAATATAATACAGATTATATTAATCTGGTAGATTTATTAGTTTTCTCTGCCACCATTGTTTCGTTTCAATGTATTCAAAGTACATACAGCATGGATAGTTTACATTTACACATCACTATTCAGTACAGAAAACTGAAATATGAGCATGAGATAAAATCATAGCACAATACAGAAATATGACATATTAATACAGCATAAAACCATAATTATTTTCCCTGTATGTAGTGCATTCAGTTGCTACATTTGCACATGGCTATATAACAAATATTACTGCATACGTGGCCATAATCATAAAGCAACATTTGCACTTTGCCGCACTTCATAACAATAACAAATATTTAAATTCAACAAAATTAGTCTGTTTCAGATTCCTAAAAGTTACTATTGCCATTGATGTACATTACTTCCAACTGAAAACACTTTAGCTTAATGTAGAGCTAAAATACATTTGCATAAAAAATGGTACATAACTAACATTTTTATCTCTAAACCTTATTTTAAAAGCTTTATATTCATATTTATGCACATTGCACTTTTGGTATTGCGGTTAAAACGAAAGTTGCTTTATCTTATGTAACCCGTACTTCATGCCTTGCAAGTGCTATTTCTTCTCTCTGGTATGCACAGCTCTCTGATTTTTGATTTTTTGTAGTCAGCTAGTCTTGGTATGTATGACTTTTGTTTTGAATGCACACACAAGTATAATTGCACATTATTTTGATTGTGTGAGTAATTGCTCGGTGGATTACAGGAGTAGATAGAATATGCATTTAATCGGCATGTGCAGTATAAGCACATACAAGTAATGTGAGTAGCACGTTTCATATTTTCTTATACATTTAGGTACTAAGACCATCAAAAAAGGCAGATTCCTTTAAGACCAAACCTAACCTTATTTTCATCCATGTACTCATCCAGCCTTATTTTAAAGATCTCTAATGATGCAGATTTACATATACAAGGTGGAAGTTTGCCCAATATTAATGGTATCATTAACGATACATAGGTATTTTTTTCAACTGTCCCTTTCTGGTGTAATTTGTAAAGTGGCCCCCTATATCACTAGGAGATTGACTAACTCCCATGTCTTCTCTTAAATTGTCCCTGTGTACTGATTCATATGTAATTGATATATGTAAAAAGACAAATCAGTGAAAAGCTACTATATCACGAGACCCAAACTTAACAAATGTTAAGCACCCCCTGCTTAATTTGTTTAGGGATGGGTCTCATACTAGGTAGACAAGTTAGCTTGTACTGACTAGCAAATGACAGAAAAGATTTGTTTCTCCCTCTTGTCTGTGCCTGACTTCCTCTTTATAAGGTTAGAAAGTCACTAGAATAACAGAATTTGTGTTAGTCTGCATTTCCTGTAGCATACGAAGTCTAAAATGTAAATGTATGTTATTATTTAGTGAATTCAGTCCTATTTGATTTACCTGAAAATAAATTTTATGAGGAATGGGACAAATACGAGGCAAAATATCTGGACATTCTACGAAAAACTGGACAGTTGAGAGGCTTAGAAGGTGAGTGCAAACTTAATAAACTGAGTGACATTTTATTTCTAACAGCTCTTGCAAAATGCTTTACAGCTTTGAAAGTCATTGAAGCAGTGCTTTTTCCCCTCTAACCAGTAGTACATTTAGTAGATAATGCTCCATGTGCTACAAAGAATTATGATCAGGTCTGATCATAACCCTTAATTATGTGTTCTCGACATGGATGCCAAGATTAGCTCTCAAGCTGAATTTCTTGGCATCCATGTTTTGAACACATAATAAGCAGGCTCTGATTGATGACCTGCTTATAATCTATATTGTGTCTAATAGGCACTGTTCCTTATCATGTTTTTATTATTTATTTATTTATTTTCAGTTTGATTACCGGGGAAGTCCACTGGGCCAGAACGTGCCCATTTTCAGTGGAGGCCCAGGGAGAAAAGCTCCGTAAGCAAATACAATACAATAATGGTTACATAATGTTAAAAGTAAAATACATGTATAAAATTCATACAGTCAGGAAATGCAAAATGCATAAAATGTACATCATAAAAACTCAGTTAGATAATAGAGAACACAGTTTACAGGTATTTCATTCAGAGCAGCATGATCAACTGTCTAATAAAAAGATCTAAGGTTTTTTGTGTTTTTACATTAGAAGGGGGGCAGTTAGCATGCATATGTTTTAATTAAATAAGGTAAAAAAACTTGCTGTGCAGACAATAGAAATACTGTGATATTTACAATATTTACATACTTGGAGTCATGTGAGAGAAATTGCTTAATCAGTGACTGTCGTTTAAGTCTATTTTAGGAGAATAGAAATAATAGTTTGAGGGTAGAGTGGAGCAAGGAGTATGGAGAGCTCATAGGGAAAATTTGCTTGAATTTAGGTAGGGTGTAATCAGGAACATTTCCATTTGGATGACAGGTATGAGAAAAGTTGGGTCTTGAAGGTTTCAGAGTTTGGTATCGTCCTAAGTGAAGGAGGGAGAGAGTTCAATTTCTTACCTAGTGAGAAAGAGAGTAGAAGCTGGCCAGCAGGACATTTGGGGTTGTGGATAGAGATTAAATTTTGGTGTTCAGATCTCAGAGATCTATTTGGGATGTATGGGGGAAGGATGTTTGTTAAGGCTGGGCATTTATCTGGGTAGAATATTAATTTGTGAGCGGTGGTTAGTTGAAGATAATCTAGGTGGTTAGAGAGTTCTAGCCAGTTGAGTGATTGTAGGGTAAGGCAGTGGTGAGTAGAGGTTTTGGATTTAGTTGCAAATTTAGAGATCTTATTATAACAAATTTCAAGTTTTGAGGTGTTGGAAGAAGACAGATTAGTTAGAAGAGGGGCTCCATATAGTAAGGAAGGTAGAAGGTAGGTAGTTGCCAAGGTATGCCTAGAGGAGTTGGAGAGAAAGAGGTTATTCCTATAGAGCATACCTAACTTTTGGTGGGTTTTCATTATTTTTTGTTGTATGTGGATATCGAATTTAAGGTGTTCATATATGGTAATGCCAAATATTTTGCAGAAGGAACCACTTCTATAGCAGTGTTGGTTTGGCTTAGGACTTTGAAAGCATTTTTGTCATAAGAGATAGCCCTGGCAGGAGGGAAGAGTAGTATTTTAGATTTATTTGAGTTGAGAGGGAGATGGCTTTGGTGCATCCAGTTTTCAGTAGTAGAAAATGCTATTTGGGTTTTAGTCAGTAGTTCAGGAAGGTTAAAGGTGGCACAGACTAATGTTGAGTCGTCAGCGTATTGGATAACTGTTGTGTCAGGAATGACAGTGTAAAGGTTATTAATGAAGATGTTGAAAAGCATGGGTCCGAGGATGGACCCCTGGGGAATGCCGGTGGGTGTTGGCAAGAAGGAGGAGATTCTTTCATCTGACAGGTTGAGATTTGTCTGACAGGTAACTGGAGAACCAGGATAGAGTATTAGGAGAGAGATTAAGGTTGGCGAGATGAAAGAGAAGGTGTTTATGGGAAATGGTGTCAAATGCTTTAGAGACGTCTAGCAGTACAGTGGATACTAGTAGTCCAGAATCTCGGGCTCGATTGACTGTTTCTAGGAAGGATAGTAAGGCAGTTATGGTGCTGTGGCTGGGGCAGAAGCCATGTTGGGTGTGTGTTAGGAGTTGATTCTGGGTTAAAAAAGGCATAAGTTGGTGGTGGACACATTTTTCTAGAATTTTCAATATTGGAGAGAGTAGGTAATGGGGTGGAAATTGGAAATATTGGTGTTTTTGCCTCCTTTGTGAAGAGGAAGAATGTAGGCAGAATGCCAGAGTTTGGGTACATATGACTCTTTTAAGGATCTGCTAATTAGGATATTGACTGGGAGAGCAATACCATCAGCAGCACATTTGAGGAAGGAGGAGGGTATGTTGTCAGGGGCATTAGAGCATGGCTTTAATTTGGATATGAGCCTTTTTATAATAATGGTTGAAACTGGTTTGAGCTGGAAATTAAGGGAACAGTTATTAGGGTTGTTGAGTGTTGAATGTGAGTTGAGTGGATTGTTGTTTGGGAAAGTTTTGGTTAGGTTAGCTATGGATTCTGTAAAGAATGAGTTGAAATTTGAGCTCAGTTCAATGTCAGTTATACTTGGGTCAGGGCAGGGATTATTCCTGGACCCTGGATGGAGAAGGGAATTAACTGATTTCCAGAACTGTTTTGGGTTCTTATTATTGTTGGACTGATGCTTATTGTAGTACTTTTTTTTGTCCATGGTGATTAGTTTTTTTTACATGGTTACGGAGTTGGGTATATTGGAGTAAGGTAGTAGGCATTTTATTTTTCTGGTAAAGCTTCCAGGATTTGTCCCTATGGTGCATGATTTGTTTTGTTTCTTTGGACAGCCAAGGAGCAGAATTAGCTTTGACTCATTTGTTTCTTAGAGAGGCTAGGGAGTTAAGAGTATTTAGGAAGACAGAGTTGAAATGTTCTACAGCTTTGTCAAGGGGAAGAGTATTTAGGATTTGCCAATTAATTTGTTTAAAAACGTTTGAGAAAGTTGTGGAGTAGAAGTTGCTAAGATTATGAGTGGGAATGTAATGGTGTTGATATTGGGTGGAGTTAGCTGAGCGATGAATGAAATCGGGGAGATGGTCACTAAAGGTGTCTGGGATAGTGCCAGAGAGAATTATTTTGTTTGGATGGGAGACTAGGATCCAGTCTATGATGGATCCTGGGGGGTGATTTTTATTAGGACGGGTGGTTGAGTGGATTACTTGGGTGAAGTTGTAGAGGTTAATGGATAGGGAGGGAGAAGGCGTGTTGATTTTATTCCAATCAATATTAACGTCACCTAGAATGTAAGTTTCATATTTTATTTCAGTTGAAGCCCAATAAAGAATATTTTCAAGGGTAGAGATGTTGTCACCTGGGGAGATATATAGGGAAATAATGCAGATATTCTTATATTTATTCAATTGTAGGAGACTTGCTGTTCAGAATTTTTGAATTGTGGAGTTGGGATTTGAAGAGGGATTAAGGAAAGAAGGTTAGAGTAGACTAGAGCAGAGCCTCCACCTTTTTTATTTAATCAGTCGCTTCTGTGGATATGGAAACCAGGAGGTAATATTTCAGAGTCAGCAATATGGGGTTTTAGCCAGGTTTCGGAGATGGCTAAGATGTCAGGTTGGTTGTGGTTAATCCAAGCTTGTACTTGGTGTACTTTGTTATTAAGGCTTTGGGCATTGATAGTGAAGAACGTAAGAGTGTTGAGAGAGAAGGCAGAGGATGAAGGGGAAGGTGGGAAAGGGTTAAATGTAGTGGGAGAAGTAGAGAGAGGGGGTAAGGAGTTGTTCGTAATGAGACTAGGACCAGGGTTGGGATGGATATCTCCAGATAAGGCTAGGACATTACAATAAGTAACTTTTAGCCTTTTGGGTTTATATAGTAGGAAGCTGTTTGGGGCTAGCAGGAGTTTATGAGTAAAAGTGTTTGTTGTGGTGGATTAGTGTTTGGGATGGAATAGGTACAGTAGGTTAGGTGGAATAAGAGAGGAGGATATGGAGTGGAAGTGAGTGCATAAAAGTGGTTGCAGGTGAGTGTAAGGGATAGTTTGAGAAGAAGATAGGCATGGGGGTGCTTTGGAAGAGTAAGAAGTAGCATAATAAAGATGAATTAGTAGTACAAGAAGAGAGCAAGGGAGCCGGACAGTATAGAGGATTGGGGAGGGCATGTTTAGAATGGGGGGTATTGAAGGGAGTATTATAGTGGAAGTGAACTGGCTTATTGAGGAGGAGAGGTATAGAAGTAGATGAGGTTATATTAATTTACTGGAGGAGAGGAGGAGACTAAGAGAAGAGAGGGGTATAGGGTAGTGGAGTGGGAGGGGTAATAAGGAGAGGACTATGATTCGTTAATTGATATGGGTGGGAGGAGTATGTGAAGAATAAATGCAGAGGTGCTGGGGCAGGTGGGATTTGGGGGCAGGGTAGGGGAGTGGAGTGAGCCCGCAGGGCGAACGGAGTGGGTTGAGCCAAAGGAAGTAGAATGTGAGGAAAACAATCAGTAGAGTGTGAAAGCCTGAAGGTAAGTTTGCAATGACTTATAGGAAGGTAAGAGATGTACAGAGAAATAGAGTTGAAGGTAGATATATAGATGAAAGACAGTAGGAGAAGGTAAGAGGCTTACGAAGGATAGAGATGGGGTGTTAGTATAGTGATATGTGGATAGGTAATCCTGGGACAATAGTGAGGGAGTGAGCAGTAAAAGAGATGTCTAAGAACTGTGTAGGGGAGATAAGGGAAAGAGTGGGTAAAGTAATATAGACAGCAAGATGGTAGAGGAGCGCCACCTAGTGGGCAGTCAGTTTGTTGCAGCAAAGTCCCCTGAGGGGGATATCAGGTTTAGGGGAAGGGGGGAGCTATCATAGTTCAGGATAGGGGGTATAATATAATAGGGAGAGTAGGGGTTATTTAAGTGAGAAAAGGAGAGTTTGACTGCTGGCTAACCTGGCAGGGAAGCGTGCTGCGACCTAGTAGAAATTATGTACTACCTTAATTGTTACAAAATGGTTAAAGCTGTACACATACTTTCACTGAAATTCCCTGCTGGGAGTGACTCTCAGGGAGCAGATGGGATTTTAGTTTTTTTTCTATTTTCCTTGTTTGTGGACTCCTATCATGGACTTCCAGTAGGGCACATTCAGGTGGTTAGAGCAGGGCAGGCAGGAACACAAGCTGGAGCATGCAATGAGAGAGAAAAATGTAATAAGGCAGGCAGTACAGGAGTCAAGAGTTCATAAGCAAACAGTTTTAAACATACACAGTTAAGTCTGCAAATGATAAATATAGCAGCTAAGATGAAATTAAAGTTAAACTTTATCAAAAATACCATAATATCACAGACAAAGTACAGGTAGGTAAAACTGTGTTAATCAGTTCCAAGTGCACAGTGTTAATTGGTATGAGCAGTTATAAAATTAATTAGCAGACTAAATTTAAGCAATTGGGACATATTGCATTGAATGAACCTTGTCTAGTGATTATATTAATATTCAGACAGTAAGAGTAGGTGCTCCACGTGTGCAATGCTATTATAGTTTGAGCGTATTTAGTAAATACAGCACATATTTAGTTAAGCGACTGAGACAATTTACTAAGTTATAATCCTTGTTAGAACAAATACATTAGGATTCAGGCAAAAAAGTTACAGTTTATAAAACAACTAGCACAGATTCAGTTAAAATGACTAAGACTAGCCCCAAACAGCTGATTCAAGATCCGCATGCAAAGCGCTGTATTAGTTGAGCATTTGCATTACATTGGATTCAGGCAGAAAAGTTACAGTTTATAAAACAACTAGCACAGATTCAGTAAAACGGCTAAAACAAGCCCCAAACAGCTGTTTCAAAAACCGCGTGGAGAGCGCTATATTAGTTGAGCATTTGCATTACATTAGGGTTCAGTCAAAAAGAAGTTACAGTTTATGAAACAACTAGCACTGATTCACTTAAACGACTAAACCAAGCACTTAACAGCTGAATACAAGTTTTGCATTACATTAGGATTCAGTCAAAAAAAAAAGGTACAGTTTATAAAACAACTAGCACAGATTCAGATAAACGACTAAAACAAGCCCCTAGCAGCTGAATATAAGTTCCGCATGCAAAGCGTTATATTAGTTGAGCGTTTGCAGTGGGAAAGCAAAGTACACACATTCACTTTTCAAGACGGCCAGTAAAAAAGGCAAACACATAACCATATATTAAATTTTAAGTTAAGCGACTGAGACCTTCAGAGAACTTACATTAGGTGCGAACGCTGGAGACAGGGAATGCACAGCAGCCAGGGGCAGGTCTAGAGAATAAAGAAGGCGTCTCCTAGGATGTGATAACTATATGGTGTGGGAGAGGAAGTTGGGGCAGAATGGGGAGGAGTGAGTGGGCAGAAGAGGAAGGAGAGAGTACGGAGAGTGCAGTTACTGACCAGATGCCGCAAGATAAACTGCGACAGGTGAGGCAGTTCTGAGTAGAGAAAGGCAAAGGATTAGATAGAGATGGGGAGATTAGAATTGGAGTATCAGGATCAGATCGGGAATAGTCAGTTTAAAAGGAAATTGAAGTGAGACTAAGAGATGTATGGAAAAGATAAGAATAGTGAGACAAAAGGCAAAGGAAGGAGAATGTGAGGAAAACAATCAGTAGAGTGTGAAAGCCTGAAGGTAAGTTTGCAGTGATTTATAGGAAGGTAAGAGACTTACAGAGAAATAGAGTTGAAGGTAGATATATAGATGAAAGACAGTAGGAGAAGGTAAGAGGCTTACGAAGGATAGAGATGGGGTGTTAGTATAGTGATATGTGGATAGGTAATCCTGGGACAATAGTGAGGGAGTGAGCAGTAAAAGAGATGTCTAGGAACTGTGTAAGGGAGATAAGGGAAAGAGTGGGTAAAGTAATAGAGACAGCAAGATGGTAGAGGAGCGCCACCTAGTGGGTAGTCAGTTTGTTGCAGCAAAGTCCCCTGAAGGGGATATCAGGTTTCGGGGAAGGAGGGAGCTATCGTAGTTCAGGATAGGGGGTATAATATAATAGGGAGAGTAGGGGTTATTTAAGTGAGAAAAGGGGAGTTTGGCTGCTGGATAACCTGGCAGGGAAGCGCGCTGCAACCTAGTAGAAATTATGTACTACCTTAATTGTTACAAAATGGTTAAAGCAGTACACATACTTTCACTGAAATTCCTTGCTGGGAGCGACTCTCAGGGAGCAGATGGGATTTTAGTTTTTGTTTTTATTTTCCTTGTTTGTGGGTTCTTATCATGGACTTCCAGTAGGGCACATTCAGGTGGTTAGAGTAGGACAGGCAGGGACACAAGTTTCACTGAAATTCCTTGCTGGGAGTGACTCTAGGGGAGCAGATGGGATTTTAGTTTTTGTTTTTATTTTCCTTGCTTGTGGGTTCTTATCATGGACTTCCAGTAGGGCACATTCAGGTGGTTAGAGCAGGACAGGCAGGAACACAAGATTAGGTGTGAACGCTGGAGCCAGGGAATGCACAGCAGTCAGGGGCAGGTCTAGAGAATAAAGATGTGTTTATTTATTAAACAAGTAAGCACGCTAGACACTAATGTCTCTTTTTGAGGGAGAGCTATGAGCTTTGTCTGGTTAAGTGATTTCTTCAGAGTCAGTACACAAATGGTAATAGAAGAAATCAAACCGACTTCTACAGGGTGAATCTCATCGGGTCTATATTACCTTATTGAACAATGAAAAAAGTGAATGCTATATCATCGAACCGAAAAGGTCAAAACTACTAAAGAATGAAGACACAGAACAGCAATTTTTTTCCCAGGGAAAAAATCACTGCTCTGCAAAAAAAAAAAAAAAAATTCAAACACAAAATGAAGTGGGGATGGGGAGCTGTGCCCCCCACCCCCCCCTACTTAAATATACCAACTCTGAGATCGCCCCATAGTGGAGGAAATGGCAAAGTCCCGAAGACGGCCCACTGATTTTTTTCCCTTGGAAAAAAAATCGATGGTCCGTGTCTTCGCTGTTTAGGGGTTTCGACCTTTTCAGTTCGATGAAAGAGCGTTTGCTCTTTTCATCATTCGATAAGGTAATATAGACCCATCCCATCAGCAAATCACAGATATATTCATTTGTACTAAACTCAGATGCTCTTACTATATCCACAAAACCGTTTGAAAGGGCACCAAAAGTAAACTTGTAAAAACAGTAGATGCCCAGACAAGCAGGAGAAACACCGTAAGCTCCACACATAAACAAAAACTAAATACCAGGTGCCTGGTATTTAGTTTTTGTTTATGTGTGGAGCTTACGGTGTTTCTATTGCTTGTCTGGGCATCTACTGTTTTTACAAGTTTGCTCTTAATACATATTTGCACTTCATTTCTTTTAAGAACACACCAGTGTGAATCTTTCATTTGGTAGTTGCATTGCACATGCCAAGCAACTGAAAACTGTATATACTCCTGTAATCTGCAGAGCTATCTACCTACTCACACAACCAAAAAATGTTCAAATATACTGATTGTTTTGCTCTGTTTTAGCTAACAGCTATTTGCACATATATTGCTTTTCTTTGTGATTTTCCTTAATTTAAATTCTAAATTTGAGCCAGCAGTAAGAAATGTTATACTTTCAGCATCTACAAAGTGCTCCAGCCTGTTACTTCAGCCAAATAAGCTTAATTCTCTTTTCCCTTGGCATGCTGACTGCTGGTAAAGTTTCAGTTCTGAGGATGCTTCCACCACCCCATCCCATCATCTTTCTGCTACTTCCATACACCTGTTTCCTTTAACATGTCTTTGCTAATCTGCATGAAAACATCATCATCCCCTTGGTGTCCACCTCGATCATCACATGGATGTCATACTAGTAACATCACCTAATTTATTCTGTGATCTCTGGCACGGATTTTAATGCCTTCTGTGAGTGAGGCTTTAGGAATCAAATCCTTCCTCTGTCTTTACAATGGTTTTCCTCTGTGCCTCACTTCCTGCCCTGTATCACCACCCCTCATACCTACAGTCATTTTAAACTCCATTTGTACCACCCTCACTCTTCCTGCTGTCCCTCCTGGTTGTCTCTTTCCCTTTGTTGTACCTGACAACTTTTCCATCTCTCCCGGACTCTTCCTACAAGCCCTTCCAATCCTGTCCACTCCTGGTGGTGCCTCTTAAACTGGAGAATGAGAGAGGGAAGAACATCAGCTAGAAGAAGCGATAGACAGAATAAGAGGAACCGTCTCTTCTTCTTCCTAACGTTCTTCCCTTCCCTTCCCTCCTTTTCCAGCTTTGATACTTGCTCAGCTCTGTCCCCCATATGTTACACCACTTTTCCTACCCTTTCCTTCTTTGTTTTCCCTTGTACTTACTCCTGCATGTCTTTCTCTCTGGAATGCATTCAAAAGTCTGATGTACCAAAGCAATGCACATGGAAACACTGACCACAAAAGGTCGAAACATGAACACTTGAAAATGCTAAAAAGAAGTTCTGTGCAAGAGGGCAAGCTCCCCCCTGCACCCCATGCTACTATATCTATCTATCTATCTATCTATCTATCTATATATATATATATATATATATATATCTACACACACACACACACACACACACACACACATATACATATATATATATATATATATATATATATATATATATATATATATATATATATATAGGGTCTATATTAGATCACCGAACACTTATGCTAGCGAACGGTGATTAATCGACCCCATGTAAGTGAAAGCTTACAAAACCGAATCACTGTTCCAACAAAAAAAAAAAAAAGAAAACACTTTAAAACATGAAATTAATATATATATATATATATATATATATATATATATATATATATATATATATATATATATATATATGGGTCTACCTGACTTGGTCGACATTTCATTTGATTGACAGTTCATTTGGTCGACATTTCATTTGATCGACAAGCATTTGCCCCCTTCCCCAATGTTGTGCAACCCTGGAGTTGATATATATAGTTAGGGGGGGTGTGTGCTTGTCGATCAAATGAACTGTCGACAAATAATACCGATCATATGAAATGTCGACCAAAGTGAATCCATATATACATATATATATATATATATATATATATATATATATATATATATATATATATATACTCAAGACTGCACTACAGTTAGGAAAGGGTGAAAAAACTCTTTGTGCTGTACTGCAATCATGTATAACACACTACCGGAATTTTTAGTACCAAAAAAATGCCAGTAGCAAATGGAGTTGACCTTACATGTTTTGACCTTTTGTGGTAAATGTTTTGATATATGGTGTTTTGATACATTTGGATTTTAAATGAATTCCCTATGTGCTCAACCTTCCTCCCCCTTTCTGTGGTTACTGCCCATCTCTTCATCATGTGTATCCTGCCTGTTTCCCCTCTGACGCAGTTCCTGCTTGCCCTTCATTACCTCTCCACCTCCTGCTTCTCTGTGCTCATTGTGACCATATCCACTATTCCTCCACCTTGCTCTCCATCAGGCTTTTGTCCCAAACCATTGTTGTAAATTCTTACCCTTTTTATCTACTCAAGGTTCCCATACCATCCTCTTGACCTTCCTTATCTTTTAGTCCAGTCTGTCTGTTATCAAACATGTTGCACATCCCAGCCCCCCACAGATTCCTCAGCCACACAACTAGCAATTTCAGCCAGCAAATCTGGTACATTCTGTTCTGTATAGTTACCTTGCATTGGATTTTTACCTTGTTCTTTTTAAGGTAACTGGCTGGTGTCACTGGAAATGATGAATGCATTTCGGCACATCATTATTTGGGGGTCTCACAGGAGGTGCATCCAGTTTGCTCTAGTTGGACATCATTTCCATTAGAGAGTGTTGCTATTTTTTTTTCTTCTGCACCAGGATGTCGTCCATGGTGATTGAAGCCTTACAGGAGATGAGTCTGTTAGAGTTCCTTTACCTGGATGGCTGGTTCTTGCTTGACCAGGCCAAGGACTCCCTATATGTGTCCCTCTTTTAGGTGCTTCTGCAGATGCAATCCTCATGGATGACCATAAATTAGAAAAATTCCTGTCTGATTCTAGCTCAGTGGATATCCATTATGTGAAAAGGGTTGACCACCCTCCATTGCTAGTCATTCCTTCTCTTGAAAAGGGCTCAGGGGGAAGTCATAGTATTAGCTTGTTGGCTTTTTGTGTAAAGACCCAGAAAAGAATCTAAGCTTTTTTTTATTTTTTAACAAGAAACATCTTTATTAAATTATCACTTATGACATAGGCAATAACACATTATATAAATGAAAACAAACCATACTGACATGATCTTAGCTGCAAACATTATACATCACAAACCATACTGACATAATTTTAGTTGCAAAGATTATACATCACTTATAATCTAGCCAATCAATGTCCGTCAAACATTACATAGATCATTTAAACACTGTCTTCTTTTAAACCTCATTCCTCCCCTGTATGTATTGTTCCCACAGTTCCCATGTTTTCTATGTAATTTGCTCCTACCTATTTCTAAAGATCCCAATTCCAGTTGTTTTATCTCTGTTACTATATTCACTACTTCTATTACAGTTGGTTTAGACTTTCAGTTCCATTTTCTAGTAATTGCTTTTTAGACAGCTGGCATAATTAGACACAGCAAACCATTACTATATCTAGATAATTCCAATTCTGTATCATAGCTCAGAAAAATCATTTCCTTAGATACAGCAATTTGCTCACCCAGTATCTCTGACAGAGTAGTCTGCAGGGAATCTTTAAAGTCTGCCAACTCATGACACTCCAAGAAAATATATTCCCAATTACCTGTTTCTTCACCATCACACCTCCAACATTTGCTGTCTACCTGAAGAAAAACTTCTCTGGAGTTTACTTGGGATATAAAAATGCCTATGTAAATATTTTCAAGCAACAATTCTAAATCTAGATTTTGTCGCATATTTGAGAGACATAGATATATCCCTCTATTGCTTCTTTGTGAATTGCTTATCCAATCTATCTTCCTAATCCTTTCCAACTTCCTCTTATTGATTCTTATAGAAATCATGCAATATTTCATATGGTCTACTAATTATTCCTTTTTTAACAGCAGCTTCTGTTCTAGATTCTATTAAAAACTCTGCCAGTACTGGTCTTTCATTTATACCCCCCCCCAATTTCATTCTTTTTGCCTATACTCTGATATCAATCCTTGATAGGGAAGACAGTCTCTAACCTGCAGTCCAAATAAATTCTTGGTGTCTTCCCATTCTATTATGTTTCCCTCTCTAGTTATTTGCTCCCAATACCTTGGTTCCTTTGCCAGTTTTCTCCAATAAATTTCATCCCCCTCTTGCCTATTGTCTGTATCCCTAATTGCAGTCATCCCTATCGGCAGAATTGTTCGCCATTACTGTGTTGGTTTAGATCTTAGAATACTTTTTGCTACTTTATGGATATAATATTCTATATGATTATTGTTATTTTCCTTAAAGATCTGCATCCAAAATCCCAGTCTCTCCTTGTTGTTGAGCTTTCCCCCTGTTTCATCATCATCCCTTTATACATTTAATTATAGGTTTCTGCTTGTGTTGTGTATAGGAACCTTAACTGCATACCTCTGAAATACTCCTTCAAATTGGGTAATCCCAGTCTGCCTTGTTGTATTGGAAGAATCAGCTTATCCTACTTGAATCTTGCCGGCTTCCCCTCCCAGATAAAATTCTTCAGCTCTTTATTAATTGCTATCCACAACTTCTCTGGTTGATAAAAACATGCCTGATCTGTGTATAAAACTAAAGGGACTAAAATATTTTAACTTCTTGCATCTTACTATACATATTCATATAACAGAGTGTCCGATTTCTCAGTTTTTGTATTATCTTTTGCTTAGTCTCTTCCCACATATTCTTAGCTGCCACACCAGAATTATTTTTATATCATGTACCCATAAATATGGATATTGTTGAACCACTTCATGTGTGGGTACATAATTTACAGCTATTGTCTTTGTTTTAGCTTCATTAATTTTGTATCCCAAAAGGATTTGAAACTGCCTCAAAATGTTCCACAAAATTGAAATATCCTTTTCTGTTTTTATCAAGTATAAAATAATGTCATCTACAAATAGAGCCAGTTTTTCTTCATAACCATACCAGTTTTATCATTGAATTTCTGAGTACCTTATTTTCTTTGGCAACAGTTCAAAGTGTAATGCAAATAACAAACGGGAAAGAGGACACCCCTGCCTAGTTCCTCTGCTCAAGCGGAAATTACCAGAGAGGAACCCACCCACTTTAATTTTCACTTCCAATCCCTCATATATCCTGCAAATCAATTTTATAATTTTATCAGGGAATGTAAGTGCTTCCATTGCTCTACTCATAAAGTCCCAGCTTATTCTGCTAGATTTTTTCTCTGCATCAAGACCTACCAACAGCAGTGGCATTTTCTTACATTCTGCTTCCCTCTTGATCACCACCATTTTTTTAATGTTGTAAAAAGACGGAAAAGCACAGAGACCAGCTCACAGGAACAAACTACACTTTAATATGAGTGCTTTTGTCGGCGTAAAACCATCTGACTTCTTCAGATTAATTAAACATTAAACATCACTTCCTTTTATACAAAAAACAGTCACATGATCCCCTAAATAATACATGCATTAAAAACTGTGAGTTACAGTAAAATCTGCTACAGCACCACAATACCCTCTTCCAATGATCAAAATGTTTGTGTAACACAAAAAATAAAATATAAAATATACAATTTGAAATATAAATGGGCCATAGCCTGTTAAAAGATATACACAAGCCGAATTAAATACCACTTTTTTTTAAATAAATGTTGTCAAATATGAAAGTCTGCCTTTAATTTTAATAGGCTAGTCATAGAGATCATATCATTAAGTCCAGGTGGATGTGTGGCATCACATCTAAATTGCCAAACCAGTTCCCTATATTCAAGGAGCAATGAAGTGGGTCCCCCCCTACCCCGATTCAAAACTTGTTCCTATGCACTAAATTTAAAATGGTGGTTGGGAAATTCATAAATGTGTTTCATTAGGGCATTATTCATATTTCCTTTCCGTATGTCATATGGGTGTTGATAGATATGTTTGTTGAATGAGTTAATGGTCTTCCCTATATAGAAATTGTTGCATTGTTGACAAATGGCTACATAAACCAAACACTTACTTAAACAGTTAAAACGCTGTTGTAAGGTCACTTTACCATAGCCTTTGATATGGACAAAATTGTTTTCCATAATATAGGGGCATTAGGCACAATGTTCACATTTTTTCATGTGCCCTTTTATTTTTTCTCCTTTTCTAACACCCCCTTTCTCTAATAAATTTTTTATACTCAAATCTTTTTTTTATATTATTAATGGCTTCTAATCTACTTTTTAAGATGTTCTTCATCACTGTCAAAAATTACCCAGCTGTTCATAACCACCTCTCTAATATTTTCAAAAAACGGGTTGTAGGATAGTACCATAGCATTAGTAAAGGGTTTAACCACATCCCTCTTAGTACTACAAATCTACCATTATTGTCTTTTTTATTCTCTTCTATTACTATTGGAGCTACTCTTGCAATTAATATAAGTAATTCTCTCTTCCTTTGTCTCAGGTATTCAGCTGAATAACCACCCTGAAAACCTTTCTTTATCAAATTCACATGTTCAGTTCTTTCCAAGTATGTCTCCTGTAACATAGCCATTTGCACTCTATGTTTTTAATATAGTTCACTGCTCTTTCTTTTTTGTATTTATCTGTGAGACCATTGATATTTAAAGACCTTACAGAAAACATCATTGTGTTAAAAATTTATTATTCCCACCTTTTGTGTGTAACAGCTTTTTTGTTAAGTGTCTAATTCCATATTTTGGGTTACATGCATGCACTATTTGACAGGTTGATCTTTTATACAATTGTTTCTTGTCATATCCATTTGAGCCTATGTCACATCTTACAAAACTTTTTGTTTTATTGAAAGCCCTCAAAGAAAAAGACACCCCCAATACCCCCTAAAACATATTCACTTAATACTAACACACAAAACTATGTACATCTTCAAATATCAACATTTTACCCTCCTAATAGGAACAGGTTTTCCAAATTAGCAGACACACTCAGCGACTTGGTTTAACCTAAAATAAAGGTTATCCATGCTAATATGCATGGTACAGTCTGTGCTTCTACTAAGTGCTGTCTGGTTTTGTCTTATCTTTATAGCTCTCCCAGCTTGGAAAACAGTTGCTTTCTCTTAAAACTTGTTACTAGACCAAGCCAAGGGCCTTAATCCAATCATTCTCCTATGCAAGTATGAGAAAAAGGTGCATCAACTTTTATTTTGTCATGTTCTTTTAACCAGACTTTTCTTCTTTTATACAATACAGTGCCTACATTTCTTAAAACTGAGCAAGGAGAAAGACAGAAGAACGGGGAAAAAAAACAAGATCACCTGTTTACATTAGTATCACCATTACAGTTAAAAATAACAGAGAAAAACATTATTTTATAACATGCAAAAATCATGCTATATAAAAATATTACTTTTTGTTTTGTTTACAGACAACTCTCTCCCTACTCTTCTCCTCTGCTAAGTATTTTTCTGAACATTAATGACATGAAGTAGGGCATATGCTTTAGAGTTTCCTACAAGTTTGACAGAGTCAAAAAAGTCCAGTATTTCCAGATTTTCTTGTTCTGTCATGTTTCCCAAATATAATTATTGCTTTGTAATACCACATTTATCAATTTCCACGTTACTGGTTTTATTCCTGTTTATCTTCATCTCCCAAATCATATCTCTGCTTCATTTCCAATGTACTTTTGATTCTTCTAGTCAGCTCTTGTGCTTTGTTCCTTCTCTCAAGCATTTTCTGTTGAAACATTGGAAAAGGTTTAAATGGCACAGTCTCTCTGTGGTCTTTATTATCAGAAGAACAAGAAGCAGATTCTCCTTCTGTTTCACAGCTCACTTTTTGTTGGACAAACTTTTGTATTTCCTCCTTAGCATGTACTGCATTAAAAAATGAATAGCTAATAATTTTGTCCCCTTTCCATGAGGGTATGAGGGGCCAGACAATGGATACATTTGATTTTCCTTGCATTTTGAGAGAGAGAGAGAGAGAGAGACTCAATGACTTGTTCTGAAGAGATCTGAGGATATGTGTAGGCATGTAAATATATAAAGGAGACAGGGAGAGATAAGGATGTAAAACCTGAGCTACAATGTATCCACTAATATTTTAGCTATGTCTTTTGGGAGATGAGCATGTGTTGTTATAAAACTTGTTTTGTGATGTAATTTGTATAGACTTCTCTTCAGACTTTGATAGGGTCAGACAAAAAACACTCATCAATAAATTAGAACAACTAAGTATTAATGTGATCTTGATTACATGTACTGCTGCATGGTTTACAGATTGGACATAAGTATCATACAGCAATTTAACAGATGAATTCTAGGTTACAGTCAGGATGTTCCACAGGGCTCTGTCCTGTGCCAATACTTGTTTAGATTGTATCTTTCGGATCTATCTTTTTCATCTGAGGTGTTCTACAGTCTGTATGCAGATGACCTGAAAATAGGAAAACTGATTACATCTGTTACAGATAAGACATATCTGCAAAAAAAAAAAAAAATCTTGAAAAAGTTGACTGTTTGGGCAGAGGAAAATAATATGTTGACAAATACATCAAAACAGAGAATGGAGTGGGGGGCAGAGTGGCACAGCAGATAGTGTTGTCACCTCATAGTAAGAGGTTCCCCGGTTTGATTCTCAACCGGGATGCCTTCTTTGCAGAGTCTGCATGTCCACCCTGTGTTCTCTTGAGTTTTCTCAGAGTGCTAAGGTTTCATCCCACACTCCAAAGACATGCAGTAGGTGGATTGGACACTCTAAATTGGACATAGGTGTGATTGTGCATGTGAGTGTGTGGTGTGGAAAAACTACAGCAACAGGGCTAGCCACATGGTGTTGTAAACCTTGGCTCTAGTTGATTGTCACTGTTGAAGTGATACTTCGACCTCATATACAAAAATGGGAAAAGGGGGTTATGAAAGGATGGATGGAAACACATCAAAAACCAAGCATATGGGATTTTGGAGATATGGACTGAATGGTGATTATGTAATAGAGCAAAAACACACTTAAACGCCAAAATTTAATGAGTAAAGCTTTCGGGCTCACCACCCTTCATCAGTACATAAAAAGAATGATGTTTTCAGAACATTTAATAGGGATACTAATAAAGTCACATGATCCAGCCAGCCTAACGTTTTTAACTAACAATTAGTTATTTAAATTTCACTATTTAAAACAATACTAACATATATTTAAAAACCTTTAAAACATACAAATTTTCCTATACTACTACCATATAAAATCAGTACAATACAATTGTATCTATATGCATACACATATATATAAAAATATATTTAAAGACTTTCCTATGTAAAATAAAATATATTCTACATAAAGAAGTTTTTTCTATATATAAACACATATATGTTACCCAACAAATAATATGTTATACTTCATGAACATTTATCTAAAACAAACTATGATATAAAATGCATTCTTAAATATTATCACTCTATCTTATACTTCATATACATTTAACTAGAAGAAACTAACATATAAAGTGCATTCTTAAATATTTTCTCTCTGTCTTTTAATCAATACAGGCTTTATACTAACTGTATTATTCAAACCTGGTGTTATATCTGCCTGCAGTCTAATAATCCATTCATATTCTTTTAATTCTAGGGCATTATTCATATCTCCTCCTCTGATACCTATACTTATTGCACATATACCCCTAAATTTGAAAGAGTGTGTATTATAATCCATAATATGCTTGTATAGAGCATTAGTTATTATTTTCCTTCTAATCTCAGACTTATGCTCTATAATACATTCTCTTAACTTCCTAGTTGTCTTTCCAACATAAAATGCTGTGTAAAGTGTGCATGTTGCCAAATATACTATTTGTGATGTATTACAGTTAGCTGAGCACTTAAAATCTTATTTCTCTTTAGTAATAGGATGTTCAAATTCATTTGTTAAATCATAAATATCTATACAAGTACAATTGCAACATTTCAATGTTGCATTTTTATGCTGGCATACAACTCTCTCATTTCTAAAATCCTTATAACATAGTTTCTGTTTTAATGTTTCCAGATTTCTATATGAGAATCTAGGTTTTAAACCTATTAGCTCCATAGCTAATGGTATGAGCCAATTTCTTTCTATAATGTTACACACTTCTTTAGTGTTTGCATTATATGTAGTTATATATCTAATTAATTTATTATTCTCATTTGAGGCTTGTGCTGATTGTACCATTTATTGGCCAAAGATAGGTTTATATTTATCTTTTCTACCTATTCTAATTTCTTCATAAATAGTATCTATATATTTGGAAGAGTAACCATTCCTTACAAATTCTTGTTTCATCTCATTTGCTTGAAATATAAAATTATCATCCTCTGTATTGAGTTTACTATCCCTTATTAATTGTGCCTTAAAGGAGTACAACAGGTTTCTCTAATGTATTCCTCAACTTCACGGCCCTTTTCCTCCCTATTTACATTGTCCTCTGTAAAGCAACAACAATTAAGCATTTACAATTTTTATAATTCCCCTTACTTCTGTAACAGAAGCCTACCTTCTCATACTGTGATGGTTTCACTTACAAAATGATTCTCTCACGTTTGAATAAAGCTTGCTGGAGTCGCCCAATTACTGACATCATCGAGGCCAGGCAGTGCAGGTACTTTTTTTTTTTTTTTTTTTAATCAGTTCCCTCCCCCAAAGTGACATCACCACAGCCGTCATCTGATTCTAACTAAAATAATAAGACCCACCCATTCTGTGATTTCATGGCTCCCTTGTCCTTCCCCCAGCCTGAGTGCTGTTCATTTTATTCAGTAGTAGTGTAGTAACACCGATGTTTGGAAACACATAAATTTGGTATGCATACTTGTAGATTCTGCACGGCAGATGATGCTTAGGTGGTGTATCTCTTGCATACTTCTCTGTTGTATTTGCACCAGATACTGCTAGTGTGCAGTGCGGGAATAGAAAGATTAAAACATTACCTTGGTATCAGAGGTGGCAGTGCAACATATTCATAGTGGCTTAATATGAGAGTAGCTCTAAGCAAGCACCATGTGAAACCTGAACAAGCACCTAGACTTATTCAGTGCAGCTTCCACACCTTAAGTCTGAAAATGAATTCACTTACTCACATGAACAGGAGTAGCTGCATATTGATGGCTAAAGGTGTATGGGCATGTCGGGTGGTTACTACACTGCAAAACTGGTATGTAATGGTGGAGATATTTGGAAGGCATGAGCAAACACAACAGTATATTAAAGCCATAGCACCAATTGAACTGGAGGCTGGCAAATAGATTTAGTAAGGGATTTTGTCCATGCACAAATATTTCAACAGTGATTCTTTGCAGTGGCATCCATTATCTGATTCAAGGTAAGTTAACCTTGATGTCCTTTATTAAAAAAAAAAAAATCAATAAAAAATGTACTTTGTTATAAGTGACTTCTGGACACAAGAAAAAGGAAGGGGAAAATATAGCAATGTGGTTTGTATGTACAAAGACAATTCCAGGGACACTGCAAAAGGTTTTTTTTTGCAAACCAACCAGTGGAGTAAAAACATATGAAGGCAAACACTGCATACCAACACACTTTGCCCATGTAAATCTCAATTTTTAAGAAGGTGGAAGCATGAAGTGATACCTTAACACTTAAATTAATAAAGATCTAAACTGGTTAATAGTATAAATGTTTTATTCTTTAGCTCCTTGGTGCAAGACCTTACTGGATGTGATTGCAGTCAAGTAAGGCCATGGCTATAGAGCAGCAAAAAAATGTCCCCTCTAACAAAGGAAATGCTAGAGCAAAGATTAAATTACATGAGTCAAGCAACCTGCTGAGATCTGCCAATCAATGGAATTACCAGGTCAAATTACCCTCAGGACTTTGACAGCGAGGGAAGCTAAGTGTTATGGGGGTGGGGTGGGGGGGAGAAATAAATGGACTGGAATTCATTGTCTCAAATTAGTGCCATTTAAACTAAATTAGAAAAAAAGGCAGCAGTAAACAGCACTTGGAGTGTGTTCTGTGGCATTTGCACTGTTTCTGTTTTAAGTAGACATCCAGCAGCAGGGAATGTTACTTACACTGTTCTATTTTACTCAGTACTTTGTACGCATGCAACACCTATGAAATGACAGGAACTTTAGGCAAACGGAGGCCTGCATGATGTAACATTTTTGAGCCAAACAATGATTTCTGGGATACTGGATGGCAACCTGATTTATCCAAACCACGTCAGTATGCCAGCCTCCAGGTGGTCAGAGTCTGGAATTACATATAAAAATATTTAAAATCCTGTAAATAATCCCAGAGTGCTGTTAAAGTGTAGGAAACATCATGCCACGATGCTTTAAACATGTTTTTTGAGTCTGTGGGTGCGGTACTCCTTTAAGAACACCCTTAAAAGTATGCGGTGCATGCATACTATTTCTTCTAACATACCTATTAGCATTTACCTCTTTCTTATAAAAAATAGTTTCTATTTTGTTCATTTTCTTATATAGTTGGATATCTAAAAATACTATACTGTCAGATGAGGAGGCCTTTTTAAATTTCAAAAAATCTGTTGTGGCATTTAAATACATAATATAACTCTCCAATTCATCATTACTACCATCCTAGATGAAAAAACAATCATCTACAAATCTTCTGTAGAATTTAACTTTGTTATTTAAATTGTTGCAATTGCTTAATATAAACTGCTTCTCCCATTGATATAATACTAAATTTGCATAGGTATTCGCTACTGGGGTCCCCATTGCTACCCCAGTTAGCTGTAAGAATGGTTTCCTATCAAAAATAAAAACATTTTTTGTTAGTACTACTTCTAGGAGCACACGGATATTTTCTATTTCACGTGCTTGCATATCAGTTTCAGTACAGAGGAAACTCCTTATGGCATCCAGGCCATATTCATTTGGGATGACTGTAAATAGTGATGTTATATCTAGTGCCACAAATATAAAATTCTCACTAGTATTTTCTTCATACCACTTATATAAATCTATCAAAAGGTGTGAAGTATCTTTTAAAATGCTTGGGCATTTAAGTAAATATTTGCGGACTCTTTAACCTTTAAGCAAATAACTTTTAGTGAAGTTAAGAAAAGTATTGTAGATGTGAATATGGTAATTTATGAAATGCAACTTAATCAAGATATATCTATTGACCTTTTTAATTATTTCTCTATACCTTGTTCAAGAACTCCACAAATCTATGAAATCCCCAAAATACATAAATGTTTGGAAGACCCACCCCTTAGGCCTATAGTTTCAGGTAATGGGTGGGTAACAGAACCTATTTCAAAATACTTGCAATTACAACTTGGCAAATATTTACTTAAATGCCCAAGCATTTTAAAAGATACTTCACACCTTTTGATAGATTTATATAAGTGGTATAAAGAAAATACTAGTGAGAATTTTATATTTGTGACACTAGATATAACATCACTATTTACAGTCATCCCAAATGAATATGGCTTGGATGCCATAAGGAGTTTCCTCTGTACTGAAACTGATATGCAAGCACGTGAAATAGAAAATATCCGTGTGCTCCTAGAAGTAGTACTAACAAAAAATGTTTTTATTTTTGATAGGAAACCATTCTTACAGCTAACTGGGGTAGCAATGGGGACCCCAGTAGCGAATACCTATGCAAATTTAGTATTATATCAATGGGAAAAGCAGTTTATATTAAGCAATTGCAACAATTTAAATAACAAAGTTAAATTCTACAGAAGATTTGTAGATGATTGTTTTTTCATCTGGGATGATTGTAATGATGAATTGGAGAGTTATATTATGTATTTAAATGCCACAACGGATTTTTTGAAATTTAAAAAGGCCTCCTCATCTGACAGTATAGTGTTTTTAGATATCCAACTATATAAGAAAATGAACAAAATAGAAACTATGGTTTATAAGAAAGAGGTAAATGCTAATAGGTATGTTAGAAGAAATAGTATGAATGCACCGCATACTTTTAAGGGTGTTCTTAAGGCACAATTAATAAGGGCTAGTAAACTCAATACAGAGGATGATCATTTTATATTTCAAGCAAATGAGATGAAACAAGAATTTGTAAGGAATGGTTACTTTTCCAAATATATAGATACTATTTATGAAGAAATTAGAACAGGTAGAAAAGATAAATATAAACCTATCTTTGGCCAAGAAATGGTACAATCAGCACAAGCCTCAAATGAGAATAATAAATTAATTAGATATATAACTACATATAATGCAAACACTAAAGAAGTGTGTAACATTATAGAAAGAAATTGGCTCATACCATTAGCTATGCCAGAAATCAAGGAGCTAATAGGTTTAAAACCTAGATTCTCATATAGAAATCTGGAAACATTAAAACAGAAACTATGTTATAAGGATTTTAGAAATGAGAGAGTTGTATACCAGCATAAAAATGCAACATTGAAATGTTGCAATTGTACTTGTTGTGTAGATATTTATGATTTAACAAATGAATTTGAACATCCTATTACTAAAGAGAAATATGATTTTAAGTGCTCAGCTAACTGTAATACATCACAAATAGTATATTTGGCAACATGCACACTTTGCATAGCATTTTATCTTGGAAATACAACTAGGAAGTTAAGAGAACGTATTATAGAGCATAAGTCTGAGATTAGAAGGAAAATAATAACTAATGCTCTATACAATCAAATTATGGATAATAATACACACTCTTTCTAATTTAGGGGTATATGTGCAATAAGTATAGGTATCAAAGGAGGAGATATGAATATTGCCCTAGAATTAAAAGAATATGAATGGATTATTAGACTGCAGGCAGATATAACACCAGGTTTGAATAATACAGTTAGTATAAAGCCTGTATTGATTAAAAGACAGAGAGAAAATATTTAAGAATGCACTTTATATGTTAGCTTCTTCTAGTTAAATGTATATGAAGTATAAGATAGAGAGATAATATTTAAGAATGCGTTTTATATCATAGTTTGTTTTAGATAAATGTTCATGAAGTATAACATATTATTTGTTGGGTAACATATATGTGTTTGTATATAGAAAAAAACTTCTTTATGTAGAATATCTTTTATTTTACATAGGAAAGTCTTTAAATATGTTTTATATATATATGTGTGTGTATGCATATAGATACAATTGTATTGTACTGATTTTATATGGAAGTAGTATAGGAAAATTTGTATGTTTTAAAGATATGTTAGTATTGTTTTAAATAGTAACATTTAAATAACTAATTGTTAGTTAAAAATGTTAGGATGGCTGGATCATGTGACTTTATTAGTATCCCTATTTAATGTTCTGAAAACTTCATTGTTTTTATGTACTGATGAAGGGTGGTGAGTCCGAAAGCTTTACTCAGTAAATGTTGGCGTTTAAGTGTGTTTTTGGAGATATTTTTTGCAGTTTCATCAAGAGTTTAACTGTATTTAATAGAGCACCCAGTTAATGAAATTGTTGAAACTGTTGATTTATTTAAGGACCTGTGTATAATGGTAGACCCAACTTTGAGTTCTTATGATCATATCAACTAATTAGTGTAAATATTTATAGAGTCTAAGATGTGAGAAATGATGAAATAATTTTTCACAAGTAAAATCAGATCCCAACTAAAGTACTGGCATCCATGTCAAGTGTGAAAACCTTATAAGAAAACTAGCATGAGTAAATTGGAAGCAGTACAGCAGAAACATGCGAAGGGCATCAATGGATGTAAAAATTATTATGAAGTATTAAAGTACCTCAGCTTGTGCAGTATTTCACATAGATATTTAAGAGGAAATCCTAATAATGTATATATAGTATTTAGAGACATCTACATCTAGGAATGTTTGGGGTTATGAAAGAGTAGTAGAATATCATCAGACAATGAAATATGCACCACTAATTGGTTTTCTGAGCCAGAACCTGATATAGACTACCAAATTATATTAAAGCAAGCACTAGTTTAGATAGCTTTAAGAACAAGTTGGACACTAAGAATGGTATGACTGTTCTGGTATATTGTCAGGCAGAATGGCATTATTCTTTGTGCTTGAAATAATTTGTATGTATTTATGCATCAGTTGGCTTAGTGCATTTTTGGGTATTGATTCTAAGGTTTCTGATACAGCTGAAAATGGCTTGGTGGTGGTTTTTGATGTAGGTGGCAATTTTAAGTTCATATTTACCTCGAAGGATTTAATTTTGTTTCTGAGCTCATTTTTAGAGGTTGGGTTATTACATTTGTTCTTATGCATACCTCTCAACCTTCTACTGCAAGAAAGGGTTGGGAAGGTGGCCTAATGGTTAAGGTGTTTGCCTTACAAACACAAGGTGCAGGGTTTGAGTCTCACAAGGGATAAATGGCTAGGCTTAAAATGGCTCACAAGGGCAGTTAGCTTAGTACTAACCTATGAACCTATGAACCTATAAATCTGGATAAAGCATAAAGTAATGGTGGGATGAAGGCCCAAAATAGGGACAAATTTTAAATATTGCTCTTATAAATTTAGAAAGTTGCTAGAATGACAGGATTTGGACATTCTGTAAAAATCTGGACAACTGAGAGGTATGTTCTTATGGACAATATAGAGGATTATTATCGGTTGTCGGATGATAACCAACATATGTTTGAGACAAGAATGCCAAGAAATTCACCTTGGGAGCAAAGCTAAAGAATTACTGACATCCATGTCAAGAATACATAACAAAGGGTAATGATTGTTGAGACCTGACCATAATTCTTTGTAGTGTATGGAGCTCTATCTGCTCCATGTGCTACCAGATACAGAAAAAAAGTAAAGGGGTACAAATTGTTTTACTAGCTTTCAAAGCCTTTGAAAGCTGGTAAAGCAGTTTACCATTGTCAAACAGCTGAGAGAATCAAATTGCTTCTCTGAAAAATGAAGAGCTTAAAAAGCTGTTGGATGCTTTGTTCTGCCACAGTGTTATTTATAAGTGTAACAGAGTGAAGTCTGTATGGCTTTTAAGAGCTATGTTACCTTCTGCCACTATTCTTTGTCAGTCAGCACTGTCTCCTTTTCATTCCAAGCACAAGACTCAGTTTTAACTTCACTTAGGGGTACTTAACAAGCACCCTTCTAATGTCAAAAAGGTGCTTAACAAGGTTGTCTTTTTCCAGATTTTGGAGCGTAATCACAGCAGTCTATTCACCACAAGTTTTTTCTACTCTGTATTGTGTTTATACTAGGGTTCCACCATAGGGTTTATTCCTGAACATGGCATTGTATTTGTGTTTCTGAGGGGGACTGATACCTAAAATACATGGTTTTAGGTGAGCATAGAAACTGTCCACAAATGTTGCTATGTGGGACATGGGTCATCGAGGGGAGGGATGCTTATATTTTAATAGGTTATCAGCTAACTGTAATTGATTTGGCTTAGAGTATCTCAAAAACAGAAGGGTTTGATGGAAATTCAGGTGTTATGTTACAGTGAATATTCCTGAACACTGGTTTGATTTGACCAGCGATGGGGCAACTATAGCTGTAGAACACAGCAAGGTTATATTGGTGAGGAATAGATCGAATATTTTGATCTCCTGGTTGTGACATGAAGCAGCTGATATATAGGAAATCTAGGGAGAATTTTGCATTCTTATTTGAGGTAGTGTAGGTTTCACAGTTAATGGAAGGATAGTTAAAATCCACCAGGAGAAAAGTTTTGGGTAAAATGGTGAGTAATATTAGTTTGTTTAGATATACCTCATGGGTTGCAAGTGACATGAGGGGGAAGTACATTAGTTGGTTATGATATGACAGATTTTTATTGATAATACGTAGGATATGGATTTTTATTGATGGTAAGTAGAATGTATATTCATTTCATTTTAGAGTTTTCATGTTGTATAGGTTCAGGGCATATTATGTAAGAACTGGTGAAAACCTGCCCAGAAAATTTTTCAGCAGTACAAGGATATGAGGACTGGCAGGTAATAGTGTAGGTACATTTTTGTTTGCTGTTTTGTATTAATTTGTGCAGTACTAGGTGTTAGTTTTGTGGTGGTTGCCTTTTATATGGAAGTATTTTATATAGGCTTGTCAAATATAGTTGTTTTTGTTTTTTTACAGTTCTTTGTTGCACAGTTTGATGCATTACTCGGACTCTGCTGGTATACTTCCTGTTGGTGTCAGACCCTTGCACTGGCCACTGGAGTGATGAGCAATCCTCAGCAATCTGCTGGTCTTTCCTACCTGCAGCTGCACCTGTCACAGATTTTGATGGTAGCGGGCTCATTTATGTGTTGGGGATACCACTTGGTATAAAAGGTGTTGTCTTCCCTCAAGACGGAGCTCCAGATCAGTCACTTGGAGTTTAGAGCAATAGTGCTGAACTTGAAGACATGGGTAAGTGACTGCTTTTGAGAATTTTGCTCATCTTGTCAGATAACCAACCCTTTGTGTGTATGTAATCAAGCAAGGGCACAAAAATTCTGGAAGTGATGCTTTTATGGCATTACACCATAGATGGTGGCATCTTTAGAAATAAACATTCCCAATCAGGTGACTGAGTTGGAGGATTCCTAAGGCTTGGTCTTCAGTTCCATTTATGGTGTTCCAAATACAGAGTTTGTGCTTGGCCAGAATGTTCTGGAAATGGAACATTCTGAAAAGCAACCAGTTTGATACTTGGGAGAACATGGTGCTCCCCATCTTCTGTTTGGTACAGCAGGGTAAGGAGGAAGTGATGGAGAAAGTACTTCTTCTTTCATTGTACAGGAGGTTCCTGTAAGTATTCCTCCCATTCCTGCTCATTCTAAACCTGTCTAAATTCAGGGAAGGAAACTAAAAACTCATTTTCATTACCTCATGATAGCAGAGGTGGGCATAATTTCAGACCATGAGTGTCCTAGAAGAACACACAATACTTCTACTTCTAGCCAAGACCATCTCCAGGGGTAGGGGAAACAACTGGCTCCACCTCAGATTTGGCTCTTGATATAGACTCCTCCTCATTCTGTACTCTCTGGTGTAGGTCACAGTACTGACTGAAGCTGCAAGGAAGTGTGAAGCCCACTTTTTGGCAGAGTTATGCCCCTGAGTAAACATAGTTTTCAGTTTGTGTCAAACAGTACCTTGGTCTGCCTTTGTTAGTCAGTTTGCAGTTAATGTTGATGCATCTTACGAACATCTATGGTTTGAGCCTCAGTTATTCCATGATCAGGATGTGCATGTTTGTGCAGGAATGCACATGATTTCTGTATATCATAACACATGGACAGCAGGATTTGTGACTCTAGAACTGGCTAGTTAAAATCTTCCTGAAGTGAATACTCTAACTTGATCCTTCACTGTTGTCTGAACTTCATAGTAGGCAAGCTTGTCTCTCTGTTGTTGGAGACTGCTGTATAAGCATTGTTGAAGTTTGCTCCTGGGAAGAATGTGCCCATGGTGGTTGGCAACTTGGCACTATACATGTCAGAACAACTTCATTGTATGTAGTAATGGAAACCAGGGAAATGACCCTTTACCTCTCCAATGTGCATCTGCTGCTCAAGTATTACCCGAGGAGGATGCATGACTTTATGATGATTGGCCAGTTCATTCTGTTTGTTCTGGGGGGACTTGCAGTAGCTAAGCAAACACTTTCAAAGTGGATTATTAACAGCATCATCTTTTGCCATCAGTAGGCCCACCATCCACTTGAGAAATTCAAAATCCACTTCATGATATGAATAGCTGCCTACAGTACTTTCCTCAAGAATGTTTTCATTGCAAGAAGCTTTGCTTTGATCACTTTGTGTTCATTGCCTACCTACCTGCCTTCAGCAAGCATCGTTGTCTTGATTACAACTTTTGGAACAGATCTATATTTGAGAAGTGAATTATCCACTACTTGGCTATCTAAATTCTGACCTTGGGTGATCTTCAAGTTTTCTACACAGATAGGTCCCCTTCTGAGATAAACCCAAGAGGTACTATTAAGGAAGGTCCTTGATGATGGATATAACACATGTGCTTGCAATGTCAACTGACGTATGTGTGAACTCTCCTTGATGGAAGATGAATATCCTATCCTCCAATGGCTGCAGCTGTTGGAGTTACTTGTTAAGTTCATAAAGTATGTATGTTTATATTATTTGGTTCAAAATGTTATCTGAATTCTAAGTTGTTTTTTTTTATTTATTTGCTCTAAAATGTTCCCACGTGGCAAGGAGCAAACTGGTGGGTTCTGGAGAGGATTACAGTTATGTAACTGATGTGTTATACTATGTTGCACATCAGTTTTGTGAGATAATGTCTCCAAACATGGGATTTTGCTGAAGGAATAATGAAGTATGATGGGTGGAAAAGGAATACCTGACCTCTGACCTATCAAGGAAGGTCCTCAAACAGGTCAATTGATATGAAAATAAGGTATTTGTTATTTACTGGTGCACAAAGTAAATTAAAAAAGCCATGGTTATGGTCCCTGAGAAGAATAGATTGGTTGGCATTAAAAGTACGAAGATGGATGGGTGAGTGAAGTCCAGTTAGCATAAGGGGAATCACAAATCAAGAGCCTCTAAGTTTAAGGACACAAAAGGAATTGTGGTCAAACTGAGCAGGCTGGCAGAAAACTACACTAGCAATTTTATCTTCAGAATGAATTGTGAGGTAGAGAGTCTATAGATTCCTTATTTTTAAGAACTGTAGTTGTCCTATCCTTTTTTTGAAATTAATAGGTCAACTTAAACCTATTGTACCTAAGAGATTGCACATAAAAGTCTAATATTAAACAGACTGAAACAAATCCAGTATAAAATCAGAATGAAGGTCATATCAGTCTACTAACCACTTATAATCAATGTGAAAACCATACCGGCAGTTCTGCCTTTAGAATGAAATGTACACACAAGAAACACCTGGAAAGTGGAACGGTTTAAGTTACACTTCAGAACATATGTTGCAGAGGGAATGATAGTGACATAGAATGTAATGTGGTAGTACAATAACTACATTTCATCACAGATGTAATGCTGCTTGTGACAGAGCAAGAAAATGATTGGACAAAGATGGGGGGACTTGCTACAACATTTGATGGACGGACACTGCAGATCATGTATTGTCTTTCACTGGCATCTTCATATAAGTATATGTACATGTCCTACTTTTTTTAAAAAAGAAACATCTTGAATTATCACTTATGACAGAGGCAATCATGCATTTATATAAATGAAAACAAACCAAATTGACATTTCCGGCAGCAAGCATCATACATCATATATAATCTACTGTACAGTCATTGTCCATCAAACATTTCATAGCTCATTCAGTTTCTGCCTTCTCTTAAACCTCATTCCTCCTCCAAAACATTATTCTGCATGTATTGTTCCCACAATTCCCATTTTTCTGTGTAATTTGCTCCTGTCCTTTTCTGAAGATCCCACTTCCAGTTGTTTTTATCTATTACAATATTCACTATTTCTAGTGCATTTGGTTAAGACTTTGATATCCATTTTCTAGTAACTGCTTTTTTGACAGCAACCAGAATTAAACTCAGCAAGGCCTTACTGCATATAGTCAATTCCAATTCTGTATCACAGCTCAAAAAATAATTTCCTTAGTTACACCAATTTGCTCAACCAGTATTTCTAAAAGAGTAGTCTGCAGGGAACTTTTAAAGCCTGTCAACTCATTACACTCAAAAATATGTTTCCAATTACCATTTTCTTCCCCATCACACCTCCAACTTTTGTAATCTACCAGAGAAAAAATCGGTGGAGTCTGCTTGGGGTGTAAAAATACCTATGTAAAGACTTCCATGCAAAAATGCTTAATATACTAGGCTTTGTTGCATATTTGAGGGCCATACATACATCCTCCTATTGTTTCTTTGTGAAAGGTTTATACAGTCTCTGCTGCCAGTCCTTTCTAACCTCCTCTGATTGATTCCTATAGTTATTATGCAATATTTTGTATGCCGAACTAATTATTCCTTTTTTAACAGCAGCCTCTGTTCTAGATTCTACAAAAACCCTACCGGTGCTGGACTTTCACTTAGGATTCTCATATTCTTTTCTCTTTGTCTATACAATGATATCAATCCATGATAGGAAAGACAATCTCTAGCTTGCTGTCCAAATGTATTCTTTGCCTCTTCCCATTCTATTTCCTTTCTCTCTCTAATTATTTGCTCCAAATACCATGGTTCCTTTGCCAGTTTCCTCCAGTAAATTCCCGCCCCCTCTTGCTTACTCTCTGTACCCCTAATTGCAGTTATCCCTATCAGCAGAATCTCTTTTCTCCATTCCTGTGTTGACTTAGTTCTTAGAATACTTTCTGCTATTTTATGAATATAATATTCTGCATGGTTATTGTTATTCTCCTTAAGGATCTGCATCAAAAATCCAAGCCTCTCCTTATTTCTTGACCACCCCCCATTTCATCATCATCCCTTTCCACTTTGAATTATAGCTTTCTGCTTGTGCTAGCTATAGGAGCTTTAACTGTGTAGGTCTGAAATACCCCTTCAAATCAGGTAATCCCAAACCACCTTGTTCTATTGGAATGATCATTTTATCCCACTTGACTCTTACCTACCTTTTTAACAGTGAAGGAATGAGGCAGCTACTCAAGGTCAGCCCCTCAGGTTAGAAACACTAGACTGCAAAATGAAAAAGCAGCAAGCATTACTTCATTCAGAAACCCACTGATCACTGAAACAGTCACCCTCTCAAGCAAACTGTCCTTTCTGGCTGTACCACACTTTTATATCTTCGAAATGAATACTGGAGGTTGTTCAAATGTAAAGTTTTCTTCACATGATGAATCCTGTCAGGGTTGGGAGAAACATTAATGGATTCCAGCATCCACCATGGTTAAGGATAGCTGTTATACTTTCACACCCATTTCAATAAATGGTTTGAGGAGAGATCCCAAGCGTCAGGCAGTGACCTTCCTGACTCTGCAAGAACCACATCATAGTTATGATTACCATGAATGACTCCATGGGAAGCAGGTTCTTCGCTTTTATGCCAGTTTGAAGAAGCATTATTATGTGTGAGTGGATACCGGACATAAACTCATATGGAATTGTTATGGCTAGCCTTGTATAGGCCCTAGGGCCGATAGCCTAGTACCAACCCATGAACCTATGGCCATGCCTTAGAGCTATTGGGGCCTCACTTAGTGCTTTACTAAGGGGCCAGGTGGCTTTTATAGTACGCGCAGAATTGGCACAGATTCTGTTCCTCAAAGGGACCATAGTTCTGACTTCATAGAGAGGTAGCTTTTCTTCTTTGTTCCCAAATAGGAGGACAGTTATGGACCTCAGCAATTTCAGTAAGCCCATATTTTTTTTTTTTCAATTGGAATGGCAATCTCATTAGACATCTTTTCCCCGATTTTCCAGAATCAATTTAGCTTTAAAAGTCTCATTACTCTCCGATGCATCTCCATGTTTAACTACAATAGTTATAATTTGAACATGGTTAAACAAAGAAAGACTCACTGCCTCAGGACTGGCTTTCATCTCTTTCCTTGGAATAGGAGATCATTTACAAACAGGACTGGACAGTAATGCTGCTATAGCTATATGATGTGAAAAAAGACAAATTCCTGATTTCCAGTTCACAACTCTCGCCCCAACCCAGGTATTGAAATGGTTCATGTTTTCTATTACAACTCTGTAATTGCCTTATTTACTTCTATTGCCCCATTTAAGTGTAATGCAGAGAAAGCTGTAGATGCAGCATTACATGTTCATCTTTTGAGGCATTTTACATGGGAAAGACAAACAGAAAATTGAGAATTTTTGAAAATCCCAATGCAGTTAAAAGTAGAATGGTTTCTAATGCACTGTACAAAAACACTTGTATTTGTGAAAAATGTTATTTTCTGTAATAGATTTTATTTCTGATACAGTTAATGATGTTATTACAGATGTTCTTTTAAAGAGCAAACAACTTTTTTGGCACATTAGATTGGATAACATTCACCCACCAAGCCTAAATGAGACAAAAGTCTTTAAAAACTTAGACATGTCAGATAACTAAAGCTTTTAAATGTTAAAGTAATTGACTTGTCAGATATAAAAGAGAGTGTTTTTATAAATATTTAAACAAAATGATGATTGTCATTTGTAGTTCTGAAGAAGCCTTTTAATGAATAAATATGGAAGAGCTCAACTTTAACTCCTAGTTCTCCATATGAATGATTTTTTCATTGGTTTAATTAACACATTCATGGTCCAGCATTTTCTCAGTTAAAGTGTTTTTCCACGCTTTCATGACTTACCTATTACACCAGTGTATGTGGTGTACAAAGTGTCGATCTGCATCTTCAGTATATTGGCATACTGTTTGAAATTTAAAATCATTCTCATATAAATTTGTTTAGATCCTCTGTTGACACCGAGATTTAACTCTGATATTTAAACTTCAGTGACATCAACTGAAGGGAACATGACAGGCATCCATAGACTTTAATGGAAGGAAATTGCTCATGTGCAGAGAAGAGTCCATTAAACTATATGGATTGCCACCTCACATGACATCACTCAGGGAAACTGCTCATTTATTTGGCTGTGGTTTTAATACAAAGTTTACAAAACTTTTTATTAAAAATGGTCCAAATAAATAAGGATACACTTTTTATAAAATGCATTGGTGTGTTCAACTCACCAGATACAACAACATAGTAGTAAATAGTAACAAAATACTTTAACTGCTGTTTACTGCACAGACAGGGACATTCTTCAGGTTCTGTCATTTTGGCCCATTGAGAGGTCCACTGAAGTCATGGCCTTGACAACTTGTGTGTGACCACAGCAAAGGATCCACAATTGACCCCTCCTTTGCTTCTTGGGCCTTTTGGTAATGTCTCTCTCTTTACAGTCTCTTTTACATACTTGTGGATGAGGGTGCTGCAGTGACCAATGAATGGCCAGTAGTTGCACTGCTGTCAGTCCCTCAAAGACCTATTGATGTCTGATCTGTAACAAGGCTCTGGAGTTGTAGAAAACACTGACCAGTTTCAGCGTGGGCACTCACTTCATAAAGTCAGTGCAAGCTTGATGTCTGGTGATGAATGTTTTGCTGTTGGAGTGGGAACTCACCTACGGTTCCCCTCCTTGTACAGAACCCTGAAAGTAAAGGGCTTCTTAAATCATTTGGGATGGAATTTAATATTTCTTACCCACTGAGCTCTGAAAGAGGAGTCACTACCAGAGCCATTATTTCTGGTGGATGATCAGACTGTGTTGTGGTATGTAAACAAAGATGGGGCAATTGCTCATAACCTGTATGCCAAGAGCCCATGCAGGTCTAGCAGTGGGTGCAGGTTGTTTCTGTAAGAGTATGTTCAACAATATATTAATGTTGAAAGTAACTCTGCTACAAATATGCAAAATAAATAAGGTATAAAATAAAGCTTGCTTAAATGCAGAAATAGAGTTTAGTAATATGTGATTGGCATCCATAATAAATGACTGTGGCTTGAAAAATAAGGAATTTGTTTAATGGACATGTTTTCCTACACAATCAGCAAAGAATGTATGCATTTCATACTGTCAGCAAGAAATCTGATCTCTTACAGACTTAGCATAAATGTAAAAACAGGATGTATGCATTTCATTGTCAGTATGAAAGCTAACCTGCTTCCTTAAAGAATGGAGAACAGGAAAGCAATCTGTAAGTGTTTCTATCATATGACACTGTTAAGTAAGGAAGTTTGAATGGATAAAAACAATACCAGCATTATTTCTCTACAGGATGAAAACATATTTTTTTCTGCAAACACCAGCAAACAGATGTTTTCATGCAAAGATCAAAATAGAATACCAAGGAGAAAAACAGGATGTAAAACCACTATAAAGACACTATAGCAAATGAAATTGTTAGGAGAGGTATTTTGTACAGGAAAGTTATCATTTATGCTGAACGAGAAGTAAAAAGTGGTACAGTGTAACTAAAGCTGCAACAGTAGTATGTGTGGTTTGTTATAAAAAGTTATTTATCAATTACTGCTTTTAAAAGTGACAGAGTTTGATGCTGCATCAGTGTATATTCTGCAAGTTTCTGTGGGCAACAAACTGTGAATGCAATTATAACTAGACTTTGATTTCAGCAGAATCCAGCCAGTAATACCTTAGTGTCTTAAGAAGACTTCAGATCCATCACAGTAAGCAGCACCTTGATCATTAATTTTTCAATGGTGAGCCTACCTGCATTCGATCACAGGGGGAGTGACGCCTGCAGAAGGTCACTTCAGTGAAGTTGCAGTAACTAACTATGTACATAATATGTACAAATATACATATGTGTAAATCCTAAACAGAAATACTCAAGTTTATGCAGCTTGTAGCAGTAAAGTTTCACAGACATCTGAATCCAGATTGTGCCTGTAGTGCAGGAAAGTTGCAGTGCCATAAATTCTGCAAGAAAGGTGAACACCAGCTTTTCGCAGCAGTTCACTGCCTGCTGAATTTCACCAGCTTCTCGAGTGACTCCGAAAAATTTCCAGCCATCTACAGCAACAGCCTGATCACCTGTTCTCTTGCTAATTGGTAAGACCTTTTTCTGTGTCACATTTTTTAGTATGGATGCTATTACAGAATTCAAGCAGGTGTAAGCCAAGCTTTACTCTTAATGTAGCAGAACAACCAGATAAAATATGGAGTAAACTGCAATGTTGGTATACACAGCACATTAGTAAATGTAAAATCTTATTAGGGCAAGTTGATAGTAAGGCATTATGCAAATGCATTACAATATTTGACTGGTATCTCGAAGAAAACCATGTGGGGTATGACAAATGTTTATTGTGTAAATCATGTGAAACTGCTTTCTGTGTACAGTGTCATAAAAATACAGTGCATGCCATTATTCAAAGGTTAGACTGTAAAGACAAACATTTTAATGGTAAAGAACCAGAAAACGTTAATATGCTTACATTAGTCAAATGTTGAACAGTTATGTCCTGTTACCACATGTGAAAGGTTAATTTCAGAATTACACCAGTCAAATCAGTTACTGACAGAACCTCTAGTATATCTTGTTACAAAATAATGTAATAAACTTCTAAGAGACAGACACAATGAGTTCAGGAAATTTAGACAAGTTATACAAACAGTTTTTCAAAACTGCATAGGAGTTTTAGATTCAGCAGAAGACCATGCAACATTACAGAAAACTCTTGAACAGCAGTTACAGGATAAAGAAAATAAATTAGTTGAACTGATAGAGACTGACTTCCTGCATACAGCAGCTGAGCTTAAGAAAACATTGCAAAAGAGCAGGAAACTACAGCTGATCTGTACAAAAGAGATATATTTTATAATATGTTTGTGCTTTGAAAATGGTTAAGCATACATGGCAGGATCTGATGTATGAACATATCTCAAATGTTTTACTTTCATTCAATTAAAGCAAGACATTTATCAGTACAACAGTAAAGTAGAGTGTATGACTGCCATTCTCATAGCATAGTCAAAAGGTAAACAAAACAGTTTTAGTGCATAACAATAAAAATCTGAAGTCACAAGACTGACATGTATGTATTTTCTTTTCATCTAAAGTACATCTGTTAAAATGCACAAGAGAAAAGGCAGACAACAGCAAATATAAATCATGTAAATATAAACATGTGTTAGTTAAGCCAATATCTATTTTTTTTTTTTTACATTTATAATTGTATAGTAACACCACACCAAATAGTTAAAGTTCTGATAGACAATTTTAAAATTAATAAAATCACAGATGGTATTAGTCAAGCAGTCTTGCAGTTAAATAAAAAAATACTGAAATCCAAGTTACAAAAATATCTAAGCTAATTGTAAAATAATGTCTATTTATGTAGTATAAATGCATAGTTATGCAAATCACGAATACTTATGTGTTTTATAACTGCATTTTACTATCAGATTGCAAGTGTATTAACAGATGATTAAAGGAAAAATGCTAAAAGGGCTAACTATAGTTTGCAGAGTCTGAAATGTGAGCTCCGACCTTCCTAGACTGGATAAATAGTTACAGGAAATATTGAGCAGATAAGGTAAAAACACAAGACTGATTGCCAGACAAATGGCTTGAGCTTTCTAACACATTATTGTTATTAAAACATAATTGTTAAATGTTCACATGCAACACTATTTGGTAATTGTAATAAAATGTCACAATTGTGCATACATGTCACTGATAATCTGTTTGCAAGTAAATGTTAAAAGTAAAAAACTCAGTTACATCAAGTATAGGCAGTAGATGGGCCATAATATACATACAGTTCAAATGAATTATGCAGCAGGGTAAACAGCAAAAACTTTATCAAATCAGACAAAGGTCCATAGTTTGTTAGTAACATAATAAAGCAAATGTATAACCAAAGTGTTGGGCTGACATACAGTCTGTTCTCACAGCATAAAGCAAATAAACAAAACTGCAATACTACAGGGGGAGGGGTACTTTCTCAGTTTTACACTGACTGTGTGAGCAGTATTGCAAAAGGGTCTAAATTAAAGCTACAGGAAGAAATAATATTGCATTCCTTCATGACAATACTTTTTCAGGGAGAGGGGATTACCGGTATTAGTGCATTAGAAATACTGGTAAACAAATTAAACCTGACAGGATAAGATATTTTACAAGTTACTAATAGCTATCATGCTAGTTATTATTGTATTGTTTAGTATTAAATCATATTTACAACCGGTTAAACTGTAAAGTTATGTAAGAGATGGCTTAAAATTGCTTTATTAAAGCTATACAAGTGAGAGTAAAGATATGTAAAAAATGAACAATACTGGTTACTATTTTTTAATATGTTTTTGGCAAGACAATGTTGGTATGCAAAAATCATGAATGTTTCTAATTGTTGGGTATGTAATTGCCTCTGGTGGCAATTCCACTAGATACTCCTAAAGAGACATAAGAATTTTCCAAGATTTTGCTTGATGTTAATGTTACTAAATTTGTAAGATTAGACTAAATGTACTTTACAGTCTTTGTATGTACAAACACAGAAGAATTCAGTACAAATGAAATTAAAAAAAATGGGTCCAGGGTACCTACTAGATTGAAATGCATGAGTAGCAACAGTCTGTGTAGATATATACTGTATAGGACACATTGTAAAGTAACTAGTTCAAAAGTAATTTGTCAAGTTATAATTTTATTACTAGTTGTAATTTTATCACTATTTTTTGGACCACCATTTTTTCAGTACGAGTATTGGTTACTCCAGTTAGAGGAAAATTATATTAAAATATTGTACTCATACAGGCAATGGACTAATATGTACATAGCATTCTTTAGTGTATGAATCATGTTTTTTTTAAATCCTCAAGTATTAAATATACTGAAATAATTACATTCAAATATCTATTATCTAAGCCCAGTTCAGTACTTTACCAAGGTGTTTAATATGTTCACTTCACTGTCAACCAAGGTTTTAATGGGCAGTTCAGAGATATGACCACAATGTTATGGTTAAAATAACATTGAAACCGTATATTTATAGCACTAAATAACATTTACAGTAGCACATAGTTCTTGTCTCTTATAGATATTAGTCTATCTCTAATCTTTTGGTATAAAATGATTAATAAAAGTAAACAGTTAATTCAACAGTTGTAAAGAGTTAGTAAAAAAGTTCTAAGTCATAAATTGGGTTCTGTGATTGCAAGAAAACAAATTACTCAAGTTAAAACTAAAGCAGACACAGCCCATAACTGGTGAAATATTTTCACAGAATGGTCTGCAAGAAAAAAGTTGTTAGACTAAATTATACACTCAGTTCTGGTATTAATATTTTTTATTATTGTATTAACTGTGTAAAATTGCATTTTGACTTGTATCAAAAGAAAAATACATATCAGTATAAAGTGTTTTGTTAGTATGTTTAAAAAAAGAGGGAATTGTAAGAGTGTGCTCAACAATATATTAAGGTTGAAAGTAACGGCTACAAATATGCAAAATAAATGCTGTACTTGTTTCTATCATATGACACTGTTAAGCAAGGAAATCTGAATGGATAAAGACAATACCAGCATTATTTCTCTACAGGATGAAAACATATTTTTCTACAAACACCAGCAAAGAGATGTTTTTATACAAAGATCAAAATAGAATATCAAGGAGAAAAACAAGATATAAAACCACTATAAAGAGACTGTAATGAATGAAATTGTTAGGAGAGGTATTTTGTACAGGAAACCAAAGTGACACATAGCTCAAAACACCAGTGTGCCACCCAACAACAGCCCCTAAGGTAAGACAATGTACCCTGCATAGGTGACTCTATAGTCAGGCACACTGATGTCCCACTCACCAGCCTGAACAAGGAGAAATTACAGTCAGCTGCCTGTCAGGAGCCAGGATCCACCACATAACGCATGCAATCAAGTCACTCCACAACAAGTACAAATACGACTCTGTCATTGTCTATGTTGGAGTGAATGACTTGAGACGTAACTCCCTGGACTACACGAAAAGAGACATGGAAGAGCTCTCGGATCATGTGGCCCAGGCAGGTGTGACCCTAGCCCTGAGTAGCATCCTGCCTTCACCAAGAATGATACCACAGTATAAGGACAAAATGATTGACTATAACAACTGGCAAAGCTTCTGGTATCATTCAAAGGGGATCCAGTATTTGTCTGCCTGGGACGACATGATCAACAAACCACGATGCTTTGCCAAAGATGGTCTGCACCTGCCACCCCTGGAATTCAGGTCACTGGCTAATGCTCTTGAAACCCCTACAGTGCCTTTTTTAGGCAAGGTTCAAAGGACAAAACCACCACAACAGATAAAAGGATGCAAAATCTGAAGGTAATGTTACTCAATGCTAGAAGTCTAAACCTCAAAATGCACTCTCTCGAGGGACTCCTAAAAATGGAGAACATCGATACCTGTGCAGTAACTGAGACCTAGTTCAAGGCTCCAGAGAGCACCCCTGCAATACCAGGCTACAACTCTTACCACATTTTTCGGCCACCAAACCAAGACCGAAACACTAAAGGTGGAGGAGTGTCCACATTCACCAATGATATTCACACCTCCAGGCTAATTGCCCAACACAATGCATCTGAAATTCTACAGGTGCAACTCACACTAGGTAAGACTGCAATCCAAATTGTAGCTTGCTACAGATTCCCCACCATGCCCCATAATTCTCACTACACCTTTCTAAACATACTGGAAAATATTAAGATACAACCAAACACCCTAATACTGGTTGATTTCAACTACCCTGCCATTAACTGGGAAAACTACTTCGGTACCAACACCTTTTCCCAACGTTTCTTGGAATTCATAAATTCCAACGCCCTGGATCAACAAATCCATTGTCCCACCAAGGGCTCCAATATCCTAGACCTGGTCAACAAACAATGGGAGATAGATGCTCCACACCAGTGGTTACCCCCTCATTGGTCAGGTCTGACCATAAGCTAATCACTCTTGACATCCACATCCCCCCCCACCCAGTAAGGAAAACTCCGTAAAAAACTTATGCAAAGCCAACTTCATGCTACTCAAGTCAGAAGTGACAAACTTCATGACACCCATGCAGATGGGAGCTGAAAGTTTGACTGCTGAATCCTACACTAAGGCACTGTATGAGCACATCCACTCGTGCATGAATCGTGCCATCCCAAATACAACCAAGATGATCTCCTCCAAAAAAAAGGAAACCAATCTGGTGGTCACCTGCCATAAACAAACTATACAACAGAAGGAAGAAACTGTTGCAGAAAAGGGGAAAATCCCAGGATGCAAAAAACTCCCTTACCAGCCTCAGTAAGAAGCTGAGATCCCTCATAAAATTCTCCAAAGCTAGTTACAAAAATAAAATTGCCAAAGATTCCAAAGACAACCACAAGGCATTCTATAGTTATATCAAGAATCTAAATGGCAATGCTCAGATCTTCTCTGAGCTACAACAGAATGCCATTAAATATACTCATCCCGAGGATATTGCCAATAACGTGGCAGATCAATTTAGTGCCAAATTCATCCCCCTCTCACCCCTAAAGGGCCTATCTCAATACCAAAAGATTGCCAAATTCTGGTAGTCATGGCCACACAGGTAGAAACCGTACTCTCCAAAACTAGGAATGCAGCATCCATGGGACCAGATGACATCCCTTGCTGTGTACTACACGAACTACAAAATTAACTGGCACCTCACTTAAGTGTCATGTTTAATCATAGCCTCACCTCAGACTTCGTGCCTACTGAGTGGTGCACAGCTACAGTTATCCCACTCCACAAGAGGGAATCCACCTTGGATCCTGGGAACTACCATCCCATCAGTCTGACGAGCCTGATCTGCAAGGGCATGGAACACATTATCATAAACAAAGACATTGGCAACCTTCAAACACTGGACCCCACCCAGTTTGGGTTCATAAAGGGGCAATCTTGTCTCCTGAACCTGACTGACTTCTTTGAATCAGTCTCCAGAGCTATGGACAAGGGTAAGGTGGTCCACACAGCCTATCTGGACCTCGCCAAGGCCTTCAACACCATCCCCCACTCTGGAATCATAGATAAACCTAATAAGCTGGGCATAAATCCCTATGTCACTTGATGGGTTGCCAACTGGCTTACTGACAGAACCCAAACTGTAAAAGTAGCCGACTGCAAATCCAGCTCCAGACAGGTGACAAGTGGAGTACCTCAGGGTTCAGTCCTGGGACCGCTCTTGTTTGGCATCTACTTCTATGAAGTACAGGCCAACATTAAGGGACTCTGGCTAACAAAGTTTGCAGATGACTGCAAACTGGGAGCCATTATTGAATCCCCAAATTATGTGGATATTCTACAAAAGGGCCTTACAGAAACAGATACTTGGTGCCAAAGCCATGGTCTCAAGCTTAATGCCAAGAAATGTATAGTTATCTCCTTTGGGAAAAAACATGTACCCATGAATTACCACATAGGTGGCAGTGCACTAAACACCGAAAGTAAGATGAGAGACATAGGGACACAGGTGGACAGTAGTCTCACCTTCGATAACCATATCACCACAACAGTCAGGAAATCCTTCTATGTGGCACATCTCATCACTAAGGGCTTTTCATCTAGAAAAAAGGAGGTCATTGTCCCACTCTACTCATCCCTCATTAGACCCATTATAGAGTACAATGCCCCATTTGGTATGTATCTCACAAGACATCTGCAACAGCTGGAAAGGCCACAGAAATACCTCACTAAAAGAATCACAGTCCTAAAGCAGATGCCCTATGCTGACCGCCTAAAAAAACTCCACTTATACTCTGTGGCATATCGTCTACTCAGAGGCAATCTCTGCTTAACATACAAGGCCAGGTCAAATCCTGAGCTGTTGGACATGCTCCACTTAAAGAAATCCCAATCCCTC
The DNA here is from genome assembly GCF_019279795.1 of Protopterus annectens. Lineage (NCBI taxonomy): Eukaryota > Metazoa > Chordata > Ceratodontiformes > Protopteridae > Protopterus > Protopterus annectens. The sequence continues at coordinate 25,005,605 of NC_056728.1, read as the reverse complement.
AGAGCCACATGCTCCAGGGATCTAAACCTTGTCATCAATATGAACAAAACATGCTGGAGGGATAGCTTCCTGACCCAGAGACTCCCCATACTCTGGAATAGATTGCCCATACATGTCAAGCAGTGCGCCTCCTTGGCCCTCTTCAAAAGGAACCTTGACGATTGGATGGGAGATAGGAAATTCACCCCAGGGATCACATCAGTCATCCTGCTAGATGGGGGTCCAGGGAAGTAAATATTGTGGGAAGAAATATCCAGGGAATTGATATGGCTAGGCTTGTATAGGCCCTAGGAACAATAGCTGTCCTACAACTGTCTTATCCTGCAACCAAGCTTCCTTTAAACCTTCTAACTCTCCTGTAACAACACACCCAGTCTCTAAAACTACCCCAACACATTCACCAACATACCATGCTTCCTAAAACCCTATCTACAAAATTCACTCAAACCCCAAGTGAAATGATCCTTGTGCTATTCTGTAAAACCTTAACCTGGTATGTAACATTAACACTACCTACTCAGGGGACAAATTTGTCACCCCAAAGATACCAACAATTAGGAACAAACTCCAGCATCCTGTCAAACACCTCATTGGCCCTTCCCCCACATATGGTTCAAACAACTGGATGAGTGAATACAACCACCTCAAGGTTCCAAGAAAGCAAGGATTGAACTTCACTGGCTTGCAAGAGCCATAGGGCTGTAGCCTAATAAGTTCCTGTGCTCCTATTAATGTCATGACTCTGCTCATCCTGTGGGATCCCCACACTCCCCATAAACCATCCACGACAGTTTTTCCTTTGGCCCCCCAACCTACCCCTTCCTTACTTGCCCCCTATACCAATGCAATAATCAGCTCCCACTAATTAAACACAGAGCTCTAACATGCCTTACTAAGGTGATGACTCAGACCCTACTTGTACCCCATTCCAGTGGCAAGAACTTCCATCCTATCAAAACAACACCTTCCAAATTCCCTTTTCAAGCCACCACATGATACCTTCTGCACTTCAGCAATCTGCAAAGAAAAGAAAAAACAATAAATTCTATATGCACACATACCAATAATTACTTAACACAGAGGCACTGACAAGAAACCCTGCCACCCCATCAAGTGTTTGCCAAACTCTGCACCAAAGTATGGCACCAGCACCCCCCTTTTTTTAATACTATGACTCATATCGCCTTGGACAAGAGCGATAAGTGCTACCCACCGAAAAAGAGCCAAACTTGTTTAGCTTGTAACCATCCCCAAGCCAGTAGCCTAATAAATTCCTATGATACTAAGAATGTTGTGACTCCACTCCACCTACCTGAACCCCGTCCACATTGACGTGCTTTAGTGAGCACTAAATAAAATGCATTACCTGTAACCTCATCAAGCCCACTGCAGGAACTCAAACTTTTACCTATGGCCAATGGCTGTTGCTCCCTTTTACTATTGAATGCAATTTCCCAAAAGCAGGGACAACTTTCAACATTAATCTAACATACTGAATGGTTAATAGAACAAACTGTACAACCAATTAACCCTGAGATCACA